>NW_026721874.1:0-7905 GCF_029784015.1 Lycium ferocissimum | reverse complement strand
CCCAAAAAGGGGGAGTTGGGGCCCGTTTCCCAAGACATAAAGGGGACCGCACACTACCCCAATGTCTCCCTGGTTTCGCTTAAATTGGGTTCTTTTCAATTCATTTGACCTCCAATCCTTAATAACCTTTCGCACTTGTATAAAACTTCATTAACCATCCAAGGGGCCTTATAGCTCCCCCTCGCCATTAATAACACAAAACTCAAACAATATGAAAACCTTCCCAAAACATGACTCAATTTCAATCTTTCAACAAACTTATCACCGCTTCATACGACCACAAAACCATAAGGTACATACTTGGAATTGTTGGATAACATTCTTAACCTTATAAGGGCTTCATATACACTTTAGTCTTGTGCTAGTTTACCCATGCAATGCAAAAAGAACATTAAAATTTCCAAGATGTATGCGAAAATACATCAAAGCACCTGCAGTTCCGGTCTAATCCATACGAGCCTCTAACTAGAAACTACAAGTCCGAAAGTAATAAAATACATCAAAATTCTAAATATGCCCTTTAATACGAAGTAAGACATAAATTGAGAAGAATCTAAGGCGGCGGACGTCCCCGTACTCACCCCCGTAAGACTTAAGCAAAGAATCCTCGCAATACTATCACCACGAGGAAATGAGGTCGAATTTACATGGAACTTTGCATTCATGTTAACGCAGCTGTTGTAGGCTCATTACAAACAACAAGCAGTAGGTATCATAGGCCGAATTAACTTAGCTAACACATATAAAGGCAATAAAGTAAGATAAACAAGTAAATCAACAAGGTATAAGTGAAACACAAGCGTAATCCGGCACATCATCACCTATGTTTACCATCTAAACACAAATGTGTCAAGTCTCAAAATACTCAAATTAATCCATATATCACAAATACATCGCAAGAATATCACAATAGAAGCCATAGTGCAATGCAATGCACAATAATGTATGAAATGAATGAATGCAAGGCATAGGTTGTGAACACATATACTCCGATGATGGAACATCACAACCTCGTAGCACAACCCAGGGGGACCCATGAAGTCCATAAACAAAAACCTCACGATTCCGCAGAAAGCATCTAGGCAATCGTTACCGTGTATATGACCGATACATATGTACTCGATGATGGAACATCACATCCTCTAAGAAGACAACCATGAGGACCACGAAGTTCATGTACTACTTGCCCGACAACAACCTCGACAACCGCTACCTCAATGACAAGATAACAACCTTGGCAATCGCTATGCAACAACCCTCATTCTGGGACAACCATCGATATCACCTCACGTCACTCATCCAACCGAGCTCATAACAAAGATTTCTCAAGTATCATCAATGTATCAATAGTATATCATGAAGGATGAGGAATGCGTGCAATGTATGAGTTCAATGTCAATAATCAAATCAATATCACAAGTACCACATACGGGCATGCCAACAATATCATAAAAAGTTTCCATATATTGCTATAATGTAACACTCATCATCAAACGTCAACAAGTAAGATACTATAATATCATGATCATGGTATATCAATAGTCTCCAATATCTGCTATCTCCACGTGGCATCAAGATAAGTCACAAGACAACGGGATGGCTAACCCCAATCACACAACAGGGCCCAACCTGAGACAATATCCAACCCAACTTCATACCTGAAGGCTTACATGCTCTCTTCGACAATATCATCTAAATATATGCTTCGTTAAATGAAGTCTCACCATAGGGTAAACCATAACCTACCTGGAAGGCCGAACAGTAATATCACCGACAATCACTCCTTAGACTTCCCTTTCCTTTGAGCCTCGAGATAAAGAAAGTCTAGGCATATTCGAATCAAGAAATTATAATCAAGAAGAACATCAAACAACGCTACTTCTATTCAAGACCCAAATTCCCAACTTATGGAATAGGGTTTATGAACTAGAAGGGTGAAATTAGGAATCTAAAGGTTCCAGCATGAAATTAACGCTCTAGATGATCAATTCCCATTATTATGAAGCTAGAATAACCAACAATTTACTAAATTATGGATTCTAGGAAAAATCCCCATATTTGGGTATAAACTGTTACACCCCGTATCTTACAAAAAAGTTTAGACTCATATCATTAGAGTTTCAGTGGAAATTTGAAGGTTTGAACATTTTAGGAAAGTGGCCAAGAGGCCTATTTCAGGAAACCATAACCCCTTAATTAGTTGAGAATTTTGAAATGGTTCCTTAATGAAAGTTGTAGTAAACACCCAAGGTGAGTTCTTATTCAAATACCTATGTCAGTTATATCAAGTTAACACTAGATTAACAGCGAATAATTTTTTGGAATCGCTAGATTTTGGAAAAAAATCCATTCAAGGTCGAATTTGGAATGAAGCTCGATTTCTTCAAAAGGAAAGCCCTCAATCATCAATGGATTATACGAGTTATTATTATATTTTGGACATTTAATGGTTGGTACAATCATGAAATAGGAATGATTTAGATGCACTCCATCAAACGCAAAACCTAGTAATTTCATTGTGAGATTTCCTCCACCAGCTATCTTCCTTGGCGTTTTCGCAATTTAACCGTTGATCGAGCCCAAATTCTTAAGAGTGATCACAACATATAGGTCTTAAATGTGAATGGTGAAGATCGGATTTGGAAGTCCGTGAGAAGTTATGGTTTGAGCTATGAATAGTGTTACGAAAATCATGAAAACTTTCGTGGTTTCAAGTTCTACGTTTTTGGGTTTCTTCTTCAAAAGTCCACCTTTTCTTCAAGTTTTGGAGCGTTATTGTGACGCGAGGCTAACTATCTACGTTAGGGAACACTTATGACTCTCCCTACGCCTCATCCTACATGCTTATCATTAATTTGATTCAAAATACAGTTTAGTCCTAGTTTCTTGAATAGTTGTAGAACTGCTATCTTTTAGGGTTATAGTTTCATAATTCGTTACATCATCATTTTGAATATCATGAACTCAAGACGAAATCATTATAGACTTGTGTATTGACATCATATGAGTCTCAGTCAAGCAGTATAATAAGTTATTTTCAAGTTCCATAATTAGAAACAAGCTTATCATGCTATCACTATAGCCGGTTCAAATTACCCGTAAATTATTTAACGTTGAACACTCAGACCGTATTTCGGCCCTGTGCCCCAGCTTTTACGCATACGTATTGCTCGGCCCGAGGCCAGCTTTTAATATTTATTTAGGCCCTCGTCACAGTTTATATTTACAATTATACAGTGATTCTTCATTCGTAACAAAGAGTAATTTATCCTTGCCTCTTTTTAGTTCTGTCATTTCGGCTTTAGTACTTATATTTCTTCTTCGCCGTTTTTACATACCAAAGCACAATTCAAATGTGTTGATGTCCCTTTTATTGCTTAGGGGCCCGCATCTAGCAATGCAGGTAACGACTTACAGGTTGACGATCCAACCATCAGGACTACCGTATCACCGTTTAAGCCCTAGTTCCTCCGGGCGTTATCCTCGCTTCGCCCCTAGTTTTAGATAGTTATCTTTTCAAAGATTCGTAGAGGCTTCATAGACATAGTCTAGTCAACCATTATTGTGCGCACTTTTGATGTGTTAGCCTTGTTCGCATCGATTTCGTATGTTTTAGACTTAAACAAAGATTTTCACATTTTATATATTTCACTTCATACGTTTTAGTAGACGTTACTTAGTCTTATTTCTTTATTTTAGCATGTTTTGATATCACATGTTGATCTGTTTTAGCCTACGTGTTCGCTCGGTCACATGCAGTTTGGCATTGAGTGTCGTGTTACGCCTAGGCCATGGCTCGAGGCGTGACAAATCTTGGTATCAGAGCACTAGGTTCAAGTGTCCTAGGGAGTCTATGAAGCCGTGTCCGCCGGGGTCACTTTGTATGACAAGTGGCGCCACACATATAAACAAATTGACCACCAAGACATTCAGATTGTCTCATTTCTTTTCATTTCAGATCGTGCCGTGAAGCTTTCGAGCAATAAGTAATCTCTCTTCCTATCGACCACGTACTTTTGACGCACAAGCTACGAGCTTGGAATTCAAGGTCCAACTAAGGATGATTACCCATAGGGGTACAATTGTGAAGTACTTGCTGGTAACGAATGAGACTTCAGGTGATATTAAAAGTGGAATAAAGTGTACGTCGTTCAAGAAGGGGTGTATTATAATGAATTTTAGAGTTGAATAATAATGATGCATTTGAGAAAGGAGAACGACAGACCACATGAAGAGAATAAAAGAGCAAAGTCTGTAAGAATGTAACCGCTGAGATCTCAGTAATGAGGTACGCTTTCTCTACGTAAGGTCATCGGGACCCACCCATCCAGCTCTGTTGCACTATTCATGAGGTCTAGATATAATCAAAAAAGGTCACCATCTATCGAGAAACAGCTTAAGATCACCAGCCTCTCAAGGATGTGATTAGTGCGAGCTACGTGTTTTCGTAATCTTAAGGGCAACAAGTGTGATGGTGACATACATGGTACTGCTTGAGCCTTCGATGTGTGTTTCGGCGTCCTTTTAATTCTTAAGCCTATTCAGTCAAATACATGCCTAAGTCTCGTAATACAAGTGCTCGCTAGAACCGCTTGTATGTTTTTAAAGGTGTCGTCGTGACAATGGAGGCATCCCCGCTATCACCACATATGAAAGCCTGCATAACTATGCCCGTAAATAAAAGAGATAGTGTACGAAATGAAAACCATGAGCGGACGATATTAAATTTCCAGGAATAGTTTTAGTTTGTTTAAGTTTAGTCAGATCAAAGTTAGAGAGTACTACGTAGTAAGTTACTATGTTAAGTAAATATTATTAAGGATAAGAAGACTTTAAGGCCCTCTGTCATGCAGTTGTTTATCCCGTATGAGTATAGTCTGATATGATTTTGAAGTGTATGGAAAGTTTGGGGTTAGTAGTTCCAATTTTTCATATAAGATAGATGAAAGTTTCTTAAGTGTAATCCATGTCTATAGTTCGGTAGTTAGAGTATTACAACCATAGAATAGCGATTTATTTATGAGGGAGATAAAAATAACCTTATGCTTCACTTTAGTATTCAGAGCAGAATAAGAAAATATGAAGCTAGCAGGTGGTTAATAGAAAAATAGTAAGTAAGTTTTGAGTAGATGCAATGCATTAGCAATTTCAAAAAGGTAACTAGCATGTACGATTTGATTTTCTTAGTCGTACGAACACCTAAAAGTTAGTGAAGTTCAATACATCCGAATGTGGTAAACCTAGGCTTAAGTTAAATTTATAGTGATTAGTGGAAGAACAAATCGCCTAAGCCGTAAAAGAGCAAACTAAGGTAAGAAATAGCCTTTAAGAGTTGTCGAGTGGGTTTCTAAGATTTAAGGCATACAGCAAGAGTTAAGTCGTTAAGACAGTAGTATGGCCCGCTTATGAATACAGTAGCAACCTGCTCATATAAGTAATTTAGTTTTTCCCAGTAAGGAAGATTTGCTCAGAAGTGTGTCGAAAAAGAAAGAAAAAAAGAGTTGTCAGTGTCATAGAGTACAAAGGAATTATAGAAGATAAGGAAAGTTAATTGGATCCCAACAAAGGAGAAGAATTCACAAGTATAAGATGTTAGCATGTGTGCTAAGGGGGAGATGCGAATAGTAGTAAGTCCAAGAGGTATATCCGAAAATTTGAAAGGGTTAGCATGAGATACGGTTAACCCCGCCTGCCAGGATAGCATAATGAGATAGTGTCCATAAGGAATATGCCTCGGTGATGTGTAAGAAACCCTAAGTGAGTAGAAGATCATCGATCAACTTACGTCCGGTAACAAGATTATGCCCGCTTATGTGTCACAATGGCAAGCATTTCACGAGACTCGAATCTCGTGTGCTAGTCAAAGCCTTAGCTCACAACAATACTATAAGTGTTTTCAGGAAGTACCTCAAACAGAAATCGAGTATGGGAAGTATAGATGATTGAGGCAAACAAGAAAACTATGGTGAAAGAAGTTCACTGCTTAGCCAAACTGTTATATCCCGTATTTTTATACGACGAATTATTCGTAAACTAATCGACGTAAGTCCAAGGACAAGATTATTCTGGGATATGAAACGAGGACTTTTAATTCCCGATTTTAATTAGTGCACGATTTGCTTATAAATTTCAAATAGCATGGAAATATTAGTGGAGATTTGGGATTAATTTACCATGATTGGATTATTAAGGGATTAGTGATTAATTAGTATTAATCGAGTCATTAGTGCACTAAGTGGGCCCCACGAAATGTGGTCAATCTAATTGGTTCATGAATCTTAGTGGGACACATGTCATGTAGGGACATGTGTCACTTGCCCACGGGTAGCATATATAAATAAGATGGATGACTAATGAATCAACTATGCATTCATTTCATCTTCATCAATTTGTGAGTTATAGAGAGAGAAAGGGAGCAGACCATGGTCATATCGTTCACGGCCAGCCATGGCTATTTTAAAAAAAAAAATTGCTTTGATTTAATTCCAAGGTGATTTACAAGTTCAAGGAGGTGATAGCAATATTGGAAACCTTTCTTTCATATCTAATATCATGCGATAGAGCCAAGTCATAGGAAATGAGATTCCTTATACTGACCTTTGATTTCAGCAGAAGAACGACGTCGACAGAAAAAAAAGTGACTGACGATATTGGAAGTTACAAAGCACGTAGGTAAGCAAAGGTACGAAAGATATATGTCGGGTAAGGTATTGAAGTACGATCGAAATGTAAAGTTGAAGATTGAAAGGGAAAGTAAATGTGAAAGTATAAATTGAAAGCAGTTTGAGTTGGACATACGAGGTAAGCTCATTATTTTCATACTGTTGTTAATATTGGGAGCCCTGTGTGGCTTGATATGATATGATATGATATATATATATATATATATATATATATATATATATATATATATATATATATATATATATATATATATGGCAGTCTCCGTGAGGCATTGTTGGTATTTCGTGTGCAGTGTTTTGAGATAGTAAGAAACATGCGTAGAAACTCGCCAAAATTTTCTTAGAAATAAAAGAGAACGAGATACAGGTTTTTAATATGTCTCTTTAAAGGTCGTGCCAATAGTAATGACAGGATTTGATTAAGTCATGAGTACGGCCGACTCGAGAAATAAGTTAACTGGCCGAGTTGATGGTGATAGTAATTAGAAGGTCGATATCGATATGGTAAAAAGAATTTGGAGAGGGTTTGTTACTAAGAGATGATTTAGAAAAAGGCCGGCAAACCTGATAGAGAGTTATATTAAGGTACCGACCGAATTGATAAGCAGTAGATAGATTACGATGGGTTTATAGTTAAAAAGTAATAGTATAATTAAGACAAGTAACAGATAAAATGAAGCAATTAATATGAATGTATTGGTAAGATAACATGTAGATATTAAGGATAAAATTGACTTCGTAAAAGGGTAAGAGGTTAAGAAGTGTTACACTATGGAATCGAATACGAACAAGATATAACGTGAATATAATAAGGATTGTTACGAAATGAGTAAAGCTCAGTGAGGAAGTGACTAAAAGATATGACGGGATCTATGTGACTAAGGTATAAAACGAGCCGTAGAACGAATAAGAAAGATTCATAAAGTTCTTCTATAAGGAAAGTCTTTAATAAAGATTATGTGGTACCAGAAATGATAGCGATCACCAGAGAAATAAGGAGTAATTAAAAGAAGAAATAAGAAGAAAGCGAGATAACAAAGAAGAATAGGTCATGACATGTGGTAGTCGAGATACAAGTGGCTATGACTTTAACCGTGGAAGACCAACTTATAGAGAAAGGTGAGTAACGAGGTGGAACGAGTGCTGAGAAGATTGGTATGATAAGAAAAGCATAGATGAAAAAGGGAATAAATTTTTTAAAAGAGAAAAAAAATTAGCGGGG
>NW_026721873.1:0-7970 GCF_029784015.1 Lycium ferocissimum | reverse complement strand
ATACCCCTTGTCTCGGATATGATTCTATCTACTATGTTTCATGCTTTACATCTCGGTACATTTTCCCGTCGCCCCTTTCTTCGGCCGTTTCATGCCCGCGGTACGGACACTGTTGCGGAGATGCTGCCTAGGATATCTACTGGGCTATTTTGGAGTGCTCCTTTGTTCCGGAGCCTAGCTTCGTGGTATACCTTTTTATATGTATATACGTTGTTGTTCGGGGTACGGCGGGCCGTCCGTCATATGATGTCGTTGTCACTCTTAGGGTCTTTGGTCACATGGTGGGTCGTGTGTAGGCTTGGTTTTTGTGTGGACATGTCTTGTGTTTGGGGCGTACCCTTTGAGTGGGGGCCTTCCCGGCTTGCGTAGATATATATATATGTTTATTATGGCATGTGTATGAAGGTAGCCTTCTCGGCTTATGTTTTGTGGACGTTCCTTATATATATGAGCACTCCTTGCCGGCTTTTTGTGCGATATTACCGCTAAAGGTTGTGACTCTTTCAGAGGATCGGGTAGTTTTAGTATGAATACGCCTTGTTGTTATACTTATATCAGTTCGTTCACGCAGACAGATGACCATGATAATGTGCATACGAAAGTGTCCGCCGGCACTGGGGTCACCGCCACGTGGCCGGGTCGTGACAGCCAAATGTGGAGATGTCAGCCGATTTTTGACAAAATAATATAGAGTAGTTTGATTTGAAATTTGGAACAATCAGTACAAAGTAGTCTAATGTTATATGAATCCTTGTTGTAGGTTTACGAGCTTGGACGAATAAAGCGTAGCTAATAAGAGGATTGTGTATGTAAAAGCTTATCCTTTCTTTCTTTTGGCATGTCTTAGATGTAAGTAAGATATGATACGAGCAGGGTAACTCTATTCCTAAGATCCGAGCATGTCTACGATTCTTATTCACTTCTTTGATATTCGCACTCTAAATACAAATGAAAGCTATGGTCCTTGTGTCTTTTGTATGATTGGATAGTGAATGTTGCATAAAGAGTTTTTGCTCCTAAAGGGTTCTATGTCGGATAAGGTCCCTAACTTTCATTGATGGGCTCGGATCACTTCGATATGTTTGTAGGAGATTCCATAACGAGTAATGTCCGTAACTTTCATAGACGGCCTCGGATTGCTTTGATTCGTTCGTAAAGGATTCTATAATGAATAACGCCCGTAACTTTCATGGGCGGGTTCGGATTGGTTTGATACATGTTTACGATCTCTAAGACTCTCTTTAACGTAGCCCTAATGACATTTAGAACGGATTTGACATGACTATCGTGTGATACTCGAGCGTCGATTGATTTACTTATCTATTGAGTCTCAAAGATGATTTATATGCATATGGTTTCTGCTTGTGCCAGCCTCAATATGTCTTTCACTGAGTCCCGGGCCAGGACACACGCGTGCAACTCACTACATTATTCACCGAGTCCCTCACTTCGTAGGGCCGGGTACGGTATATATATATGATAACATGATGATGATGATATGGGGATGGTGGCCGGATGTATATGATGATTCCATTCACCGAGTCCCTTACTAGGGGCGGGTACACGTATGATTGATTTCACCGACCCCTCACTAGAGGGCCGACACGTTATATGTATATGTATATATATATGATGATTTTACTACCGAGTCCCTCATACTAGAGGGCGGGACACATTATATATGCATATGTACAAGATGATTATTCACTTATGTCGCTAAGTCCCATAATGAATTGGATATGATATCGACATGTATTTATGCTTCAAAGGCAAGCACTTGTGGTTTTACGGTTACTTGTACTAATTTTCTATACTCCTCATTTTTAGTACGATCTCGTTTACCGTGTTTCATGCTTTACATGCTCGCACATATTTAATCGACCCCTTTCTTTTCGGGGGGCGTTTCATGCCACGTAGGTGTATACGGATTTAGGCAGAGATGTTCAAAATTGATTGGCGAGCTCCATTTCTTCCGAGGCCGCCGAGTCGAGTATCTATGTTATGGTATCTTGGGTTATGTTAGAGACTTTGCGCATGCTGTCACGTATATAGCATGTCGGCTCGTAAGCGGCTCTGTGCCGATGTATCATTATGCATTATGTTACGTATTTCATATGATTACCGATTTTACTTGATTTGAGAAAGACGAAAAGCATGTTGTTCTTTGAAAAGCTTCCATTATGCATTCATTTCATGATTTAAGAGTCAAAGAAGATTATGAGTACCACGAGGATCGCCGGGTTCGCTCGGCCCTAAGTAAGGGTCGGGTGCCCATCATGCCCCATCAAGTAGGGGGTGTGATAGCCCGGCGGCTACGAATCCGGTCAACAACCGTACGCATCCCGTACATCCCGGCCCGCATCCGCCCGAGGAACTGGGCCGGTCAGCCGGAGGCGGGGTATGTGATGTCTCAGACGGCCCCTCACTCTAAATCTCATCCTGGGCTCTCGTGGCCTATCGAGTACGACCAGTGGCCTCACCGGCCGCTCTCTTGCCCTTCTGGACAGTTTTAGCTTTCTTGCGGGGCATCGCTGAAATCAGAACAATTCAGCAGTAGTGAACGCTTAACACAGGGCTCTATCGCACAATCTAAGAGACAAAGAATGACATCATCCTAAATGTCCTGTAGCCTCCCGTTTATGAGTGTGGTACACAACACGCCCATAAACATGCGGCTCTACTAGACACGGTGCCGTAGACAATCCTAGGACAAAACTCGCCGATACCACTTCGTCACGACCCAAACCGACGGAGCCATGACGGGAGATCGGCCTCTAGCGACCAAACACCCCTAAACATGTATCTGGAACATACTGAACATCAAAAGCCCATAAATGGCATAAACTGATCTCATGAGAGAGTGGCATTAGAACTCTGTACAATCAGCATATATATATACGACATGCGAAAAGAAACGATTGCAAGCCGCTAGGGCCGCTACATATACCGTACACAAAAGAATAGAAGCCGATAAGGCTACGTCATCGACTACTACATACAACCTGTCTACGGACTTACCTTGGAATAAAGGTGAGAAAAGACGGGACGAGGTGTTATATCCCGTATTTTGTACATTGGGACAATCCGAGTTAACCACGAAAAGTTAGGGACAGGACTATTCCGGGATACGAAGTAGAGACTTTTAACCACGATTTTGTTTTGAGGCATAAGTTGCTTATGATTTCCTTGGCATGAAATATTAAGAAAATTTGGGGCTAAAAGTGCATTATGAAAACTTATAATTCATGACATTAAAGGGGCATGTGGCCGGCCACATGTGGTGTGGGCCATGGCCACATGGAAGCTTAATATATGTGAAATTAGATGACATGTTGATCATATTTTTCATCACTTTCACCCTTAGAAAATTGTAGAAACTTGGAGAACAACAAGAGAAGGCCATTCGGCCAAGATGAGCAAAAATTGAAGTTCAAAAATCTTCATCACAAAATTATTTTCTTCTAGTTTCTCTACTAATTGGGAGGTCCTCTACAACGTGGAGTAGTTGTGGGAACAAGCAAAACGTGTATTCTTGCTAAACACAATCCTGGGTGAAGAAGGTAAGGTTTAATCTTCTCTTTTATATGTTGTGGATGGTTTGTGTATGTTGTAGTAGGTAGAAATGAATGAAATTCATGAAAATATGGATGTTGATGTTGAACCGTGGATGTTGGTGTTTGGCCGTGCATATGTGATGTTGTGTAGGAGTGGTGAATTAATTGTATTTAGCATGTTTGGGTGTTGTTGTAGTGTGTGGAAATGGATGAAAATCATGGAAATTGTGTGTTGAGGTGGTGGCCGAAAATGGACTGTTTTGTATGTTAGGAAATGAACTAATTTTATGTGGTATTGTGGTTGTTGTCGTCATGGATTCTATGATGATAATAAAAGTTTAATGATTGAAGTTGAAGTTGAAATCGTTGTTGAGGTCATTGAAGCTAATGTAATTCTAACGTAGTTTCTTGCATTTGTAAGAATAATGTTGCTAATGTGTAGATTGTTGGTGTAGTTCATGAGTTTGGAAGAAAGAAAGGTGTTGTTGTTGTTCTTGTTGAATTGGGAAGGTTTCGAGTTAAGTAGTATATTGTTTGGATTGTTTGAAATATTGTGCGAATTGTTTAAAGCATTCTTGAATCTTGTTTGAATGCTCTCTCGTATTAGTACTTGAATGTATAAGCATTGGCGTTGACTTGATTGTATGTAGTTGAATTGAATGTAAGTGAATGTCGTCGCATTATGTGGGAGAAGGTTGTTAATGTTAGAATGCTTTTTAAATTGATTATTAATGTTATTAGTATGGTTGTTGGTGTATTGTCGTTGATGAATCGTCGAGTCAATTCGGGTTGTTGAATTTACAGGAAATGCCGCCAAATTTCGTAGAATTAAGTGCTAGTTTGAGATTGGAGTTTTAAGTACCTATAGCTAATGTTTGATATATAACGATGTTGTTGTAGATCGTGGGCAGCCCAAGACTTAAGTTTGGATTGGCCTAGGAAGCGGACGAGGTATGTAAAGCTTACCCCTTTCCTTCTTTGGGCATGTCTTAGATGTAAATAAGCTATGATACGAGCTTCGGGGTAACTCTACTCTTATGATCCGAGCGTGCCTACGATTCCTATTCATCTCTTGATATCGGTATTCTTAATGTAGTAGAAATACGGTCCTTATGTCTTTGTTGTGATTGGATTTGAAAAATTGTATAAACGGTTTTGTTTCTAAAGGATCTTATGTCTAAAAACGTCCGTAACTTTCATAGGCAGAACCGGATTGCTTTGATATGACCGCAAGTGATTCTATAACGTATAATGACTTTAACTTTCATAGGCGGGCTCGGATTGTGTGGATGCATATCCGAGGTTCCCGAGACTTCCCTTTGTACAGTTCTAATGACTTTTTGAAAGAACTTGCATGACTATCACCTTAACTCCCGAGTGTTAATTACTTGTCTATCTGTGAAGTCTGGATTGATGCTTTATATGTATATGGTTTGGGTACGTGTCTATGGTTTCTAAGGTTCTATCTGATATGTTCCCGAGTGATCCTCGGAGGAAACTTGACTTGACTTGACTATTGTTTGGCTTTTAAACGAAGGTTCGTTTGATCATTCTCGTGAGCCTGTAATGATGATTTTTATGCTTATGGTTTCTCACTACTCCTCGCTTTCGTGCGTATGATTGTTACATCTTCACTCACCGAGTCCCGGGCCGACATGTTTTCGTGTACCGCTCTACTATATTATTCACCGAGTCCCTCATTAGAGGGTCGGGACACGCTATATGTACATGTATTTGATGATTTTACTTATCGAGTCCCTTATTAGAGGGCCGTGACACGCTATTCACCGAGTCCCTCACTAGAGGGCCGGGACACGTTATATATATGTATATGATGGCGATATGATCTTACTTACCGAGTCCCTCACTAGAGGGCCGGACACGCTATCCGTATACACACACGTGCGTAATGATTGTCCGATCGTCACTAAGCCCGATAATGCGCCGATATGACATTGTTATGCATGGTTTATGTTTTAGAGTCGGAGGCCTCGAATATCGTACTCACTTCGTACTTTTATCTCGCTATGCCTCTCGTTACTTTATTTCTCGCTTTACATGCTCGACGCGCATATTCCGCACCGACCCCTTTCTTCGGGGGTCGCGTCTGGCACGCCCGTAGGCACACGATCGTTGGACCCGCCACAGAGAGGACATCCACTCGCCGCTCGAGAGTGCTCCTTTGTCCCGTGAGCTCCATATTTGGTATAAACTCTTCGTATATACGTATATACGTACATGTCTATTCAGGTACGCGGGGCCCCGTCCCGTCATATGATTCGTTATTACTCTAGAGGTCTGTAGACACGTACGTGGGCTTCGTGGATTACCACCGTATGGCTATGTCTGTGTGATTTATGTTTTGGGCGGTCCCGTTCGCTGTGGCAGCCTTGTCGGCTGCATGTACATATGTTCGGACATATTGTGTATTTTACGACAGCCCTGCCGGCTATTGTGCAGTTTATATATTCGTATGTGATAGGCTGAGATGACGTTCGATTTTCGTGTATGTTTAAGTTGTCCGTATTCTGATTATAGCGTTATGTGTGTGTACGAGTGCCCGCCACTAGCACCAGTCATGGCCACGGGGTCGGGGTCGTGACAACTAGTCACCGCCTACTCGGTTGGGTCGTGGAGAAAAGTGGTATCGCAGCGTTCGTCTCTGGAGTGTCTATAGACCGTGTCTAGTAGAGTCTTGTTTACCTGGGCAGTGTCAGGCACCACATCTATAAATGAAGCGACAGACATTTAGGATGTTATCTTTTCCTTCGATCCAGATCGTGCGATGTAGCCGTGTTATCAGATGACTTCTCCCTAACGAATTGTTATGTTTTCGCCGATGCCTCCAAGGAAGGCAACAATGGCCAAGTAAGTAAGCAAGTCAAGAGTGGGCCGGAGAGACTAGGCCGTCACACCCCAATTTCCGTTAGGGGCGCATGGCACCCGACCCTTATTTAGGGCCGAGCGAACCCGCTGACCTCACATAGTTCTTATAATCACACTCGCCCTCGATTATGACAAATACATAATGAAAATTTTGCGAGAATAGTGTACATTTTTCCTTTCTCGAATCAACGAAAATCCGGAACATATAAAACAATATAGATTCTATAATACAATGCGTAACAAATCGTCGGGCCGACATAGCCGCTACATAACCGACGTCTTATATACCCACAACACCGTCCGTAAAGTCTCTAACATATACAAACTGTCATAACATAATGCTCTGACTCGGTAGCGCTCCAGAGGAACTGGAGCTCGCCGATCCCGCTGGAATGTCTCCTACTAAAGTCTTCAGCTCATCTGGGTGTACCTGCGCGACATGAAACGCAGCCCCCGAAGAAAGGGGGTCAGTACAGAATATGTACTGAGTATGTAATGCATGACACGTAGTGGGGCAGATCATACCGAAGTAAGAGCGTAAATCATAAATCTTGAAGGTAAAACACGTATTACGTATATCAATGTCATAAAATCATCATATGAACATATAACGTGCCCCGCCCTCCGAGGAGGGACGCGGTGAGTAAAATCATAACACACATATATATAAACCGTTCATGTAACGTGCCCCGACCCTCAACGAGGGACGGTAAATCAAAATCATAACATATGCGTACGCCAAGATGTAACGTGCCCCGCCCCTCGAGCGAGGGACGCGGGTAAAGGGAATCATCATATGCCATCCCGGCCACCTCTCCCAGATCATCATATCATATAACATGCCCCGGCCCCGCTAGCAAGGGACGCGGTAAATATAACGTGCCCCGGCCCTCCGGTGAGGGACGCGGTGAACAATGCAATGAGGTGCTCGAATACACATGGCCCCGGCCCGGACGCAGCCAAGGACATATCGAGGCTGGCACGAGCGCAGTAGTGAGAAACTATATACACATAAAATATTTTCAAAGACTCAACGAAGTAGTCAACATGAATCATCATTTAAAAATCCGGACAATAGTCATATCAAATAGCCTTCTGGACAGGTACTCGGAAACACATCTTATATCATAAGTATATCAAAGTATAATAGAGGCCATAGTCGTATATCAAATCATTCCGAGTCCTATGTAAACTTAAGTCATTGTACGTTAGAGGATCATTTCAAGCATATCGAGGTAATCCGGTTTTGTTTGCAAAAGTTAGGACGTTTTTAGACTTAAAATCTTTTAGGAACAAAATCCTTTATTCACTATTTGAAACCCAAACATACATAAGACTTAAGGACTATACGAAGTGTGTCACATTATGAGCAATTAAGGATCATACACATACTGAACGTAAGAGCTAAATTAATTTCAAAGCACAAGTCATGTCATACCTTAGTACGTCTAAGACATGCCAAGAGGAAAGAAACCCTTTCATACCTCGATCGTTCCCGCAATTCAACTCAAGCCTCGACCCCCGTTACAA
>NW_026721872.1:0-7907 GCF_029784015.1 Lycium ferocissimum | reverse complement strand
ATATTTCTATGGTCCTCCTTGTATATATATATATATATATTTAGGGCACATCCCTAGTCATGTGCCCTTGGCCGTTTTTCCCTCCTTTGTTTATCTCCAACTTTCTTCCATTTTCTAGAAATTCCTTTGAATAATAAAAGATGACTTATATGATCACATGTCATCTAATTCCATACATTTACATTTCAAGCTTCCATGTGGCCATGGCCCACCTCATTCTCATTTCATGAATTTTAAATTTTTCTCATAAGGCATTCTTAGTCCCAAATTTTCCTTAATGCTTCCTTCCAACAAAATCATAAACCATTTGTCGTAAAACAAAGTCGAGAGATAACCTTGTCCATAATTCTTCGCAACCAACTTAAAAATATTCCGACGTGCAAAATGCGTGATATAACAGAATTAGTAGGAATATAACAAGAAAATAATTTTTGGAACAATATTTTGAGGGGTGATTTTCCCCTTGTCTTGGCCGAATGGCTTGTTATTGTTGTTCTCATATTCTCTTGTTTTTTCTCCTTCTATTCTTTGTCTTGAAAGTTCTAAGGGGTTTAATGAATAATTGCCCCTTTATATTATTTCCTCACATGATCAAATTATATGGGCTTGGGTATTTTTTTTCCATTTCCTTCAAGCTATGGCCGGCCACCCTTTTGGGTTGGGCTTGGCTTGCTTATTTTTTTTTGTAAATTTTTCAAGCCCAATTGTTATCATTCTTGTTTTGTAATTTCCGAAACTAATTTCCAAAATTCCAATTTCGCCCTTAGCCTTCCCCCGACGCTTCCGCGTCCACACTTCTCATAAACAACAACATATGTATCAAATAAAATCAAAATATGGCCTTATTCCTTACAAGTCACAATTATTCCAAAATTTCTGAATATGTGAAAATACGGGATATAACAAAGTTTATTTCATACCTCAAAGCAAGGAAAATGGTTAGAAAGGGTTATATTTATCATCGGGTTCGTGTGCATGATATGAAGGCGTAGGTATCGACTCTTCGGTCGTCCCGATAGTTAATGAACTTCCAGATGTATTCCATGATGAACTTCCAGGTCTTCCTCCTGAACGGGAGATAGAGTTTACTATAGATGTATTGCTAGATACTTAGCCCATATCTATTCCTCCTTATAGAATGGCACTACAAGGTGGAAGAAATTAAAGGAGCAACCGAGAGACTTGTTAGGAAAGGGCTTTATCGGAGCCTAGCACATCACCTTGGGGAGCAGAGTGATTATTTGTGAGGAAGAAAGATGGGTCGTGTGGATGTGTATTGATTATAAGCTCGAATAAAGTAACAATAAAGAATAAGTATCCCCTTCCCCGGATTGATGAACTATTTGACCGATTGCAAGGTGCTAAGTGTTTTTCGAAGATAGACTTGCGGTCGGGTTATCATCGAGTGCGGTAAAGGAGGCAAATATTCAAGATTGCATTCGGGACCGATCGGCATTATGAGTTTAGAGTGATGTCTTTTTAGGTCGACCAATGCTCCGGATTTATGGATTTGATGAACCGAGTATTCAAACCATTCCTAGATATGTTCGTTATTGTATTTATTGATGATATTCTAGTCTATTCACGTTCGAAGAAGAGGAGCGTACGGACCATTTGAGGACGGTACTTACGGTGCTCCGGCACCGGAAAGTTGTATGCTAAGTTTTCTAAATACGAGTCTGGGTTGACTTCGGTAGCCTTCTTAGGGCATATTATCGGGTACAGATGGTATTCGGGTATATACGTAAGATTAAGGCTGTAAGATTTGGCACTAGACCCTACGACACCTACCGAGGTTCGTAGTTTTACGGGAGCTATGATACTACAAGTGAGATTCGTAGAAAAGTTTACCTCGATTTCGGCGCCTTTAACAAGGCTAACTCGGAGAGGCCGGCTAAGTTCCGGTGGATCGATGCTTGTGAGCAAAGCTTCCGATTCTTTGAAGACAAGTTGACTACAGCTCCAGTTCTAACTCTTCCAGAGGGACCAGTTGGCTATGTTATTTATTGTGATGCTTCAGGTGTTGGACTAGGTTGTGTGTTGATGCAGCATGGCAGGGTTATAGCCTATGCCTCCTATGACTCGAGAAAGCACGAAAAGGAATTATTCTACTCACGATCTGGAGTTAGCAAGGTAATTCATGCCTTGAAGATATGGAGTCATTATTTATATGGTGTTCATGTCGATATTTATACGGATCATAAGAGCATCCAATTTATTTTCAAACAGAAGGAGTTAAATTTACGGCAGAGACGGTGGTTAGAGTTATTAAAGGATTATGATGTTGATATTCTATATCGTCCGGGGAAAGCAAATGTTGTAGTGGATGCTCTTAATAGTCAAATATATGGGGTAGCTTGACGGACGTGCAACGGAAAGGAAGGAGATAGTTCGTGAGATTTGCATTTAGCTAATCTTGGAGTCCGTTTGGTCGATTTCCGGAGATGGTGGAGTTTACGTTTCGAGAAGTTGCTAAATCCTCATCATAGAAGAGGTAAAGTGTCACCCGATACGAAGACACGTTGCGTGCGGTATAGAGACACGGCTCTTCAAAAAAGGAAGACCCCCGTCGAGGTTACACCTGACGGAGTGCTACGGTATAAAGGCAGATTGTGTGTACCTGAGGTTGCAGGGCTACGGCAACAGGTTAAGGGAGAGGTATATTATGCCCGTTATTCTGTTCATCCAGGGTCAACGAAGATGTATCATGAACTCAGATGTTTATATTGGTGGGATGGCATGAAAAAGGATATAGCGGAGTTTGTTACTCGGTGCCCGAATTGTCAACGAGGTTGAGGTCGAGGCATCGTAAGCTTTGGTGGGTTATTACGGAGATAGAGATCCCAACTTAAAAATGGGAAGTAATTAATATGGATTCCATTACAGGCTTACCTCGCACTCCGGAAAGTATGATCGTATATGTGGGTTGTTGTGGATAGGCTGACAAAATCAGCCCATTTCTTTCGGTCGGGATTGCTTATTTATGCGGACTATGCGAGGTTATACATCGGGGAAATAGTGAGACTTCGTGGGGTTCCCATATCTATTATATCGGACGAGAGGAGCTCGGTTTACGGTAACTGGAGATCATTCCCGAAGGGATTGGGGACACGGGTGAGTCTTAGCACATAACATTTCGCCCTCGGAATCGATGGATAGGTGGGCGTACTATTCGAACGCTATAAGATATGTTGTGAGCCTGTATTATTGACCGAGGAGGTAGATGGGACGATCATTTGCCACTTATTGAGTTTTACAACATAATAATAGCTACCATTTTTAGTATCCGTTAATAGTATGAGACCTTATATGGGAGGAAGTGCGAGTCACCCTATTGTTTGGTTCGATGTTGGTAAGACTAAATTGATAGACGGACATGATTCAAGAAGTCGTTGATAAGGTGAAGCTTATTCGGGAGAGAGATTATTAGCAACCCCAATGTCGACAGAATTCATATACGGATAATCGACGTCAACACTTAGAGTTTCAGATTGGTGATTGGGTATTCCTGAAGGTATCAACCCATGAAGGGTGTGATGAGATTCGGCAAGAAAGGGAAGCTTAGCCCGAGATACATTGGGCCTTATGAAATTATTCGTAGGGTAGGCAAGGTTGCCTATGAGTTGGACCTACCATCGGTTTGTTAGCGAGTACATCCGATCTTTTTCATGTGTCAATGCTTCGTAAATGTATTGGTGACCCTTCGGAGTATTCCCGAGATGATGTCCGGAGAACGAGAGAGTTATCTTACCATAAGAAGAGGCTATAGCTATACTTGATCGCCAAGTTAGAAGTGTTATATCCCGCATTTTGTACGTCGGGATAATCCGAGCTAACTATGATAAGTCAAGGACAAGAGGATTCCGGGATACGAAGTAGAGATTTTTAGCCACGATTTATTTCAAGGCGTGAGTTGCTTATGATTTCATTGGCATGAGATATTATGGAATTTGGGATTAAAAGTGGATTATGGAAAGTTAGACATTTCATGAAAAATTTGGGGGCCAAAAGTTAATTTTTGGAAGTTGGAATTTCATGAAAAATAATGCCATGTGGCCGGCCACATGAGGTGTGGGCCATGGCCACATGGATGTTTAATATATGTAGCATTAAGATGATTAATTCATCACATTTTCATCATTCTTATCTCTAGAAATTTCAAGAGAGTTGGAGAGAAAAATAAGCCAAGCCATTCGGCCAAGAACAAGGAGGAGCAAGCTCAAGAAAAAGTGATCAAAAAAATAATTTTCTCTAGCAATTCTACTCCTTAGAAGGTGCATAGCAACGTGGTGAAGTAGTTGGAGTGGTAAGAACAAGTGCGGGTTCAAGGTGCAAAGTATAGCAATTTGAAGAATCAAGTGGAAGAGGTATGATTCAATCTTATTTTTCATATGTTATGGATGATTTGTGTATGTTGTGAAGTATGAAAATGAATGAAATTCATGTAAATATGGATGTTGAAGTGTAGCCGTGTGTGTGAGTGTGTTGGCCGTGTAGTGTGTGTTGTGTAGGAGTGGAGAGTTAATTGAATTTAGCATGTTTGTGTGTTGTTGTAATGTGTAGAAAATAAATGAAACTCATGAGATTATATATGTTGGTGTTGGGCCGTGGCTAGGGGCTGTTTGGTATGCAAGAAATGAATTAATGTTATCTAGTATTTTGGTTGTCGTCGTTATGAATTCTGTGATGTAAAATGAAGGTTAATGATCCAAGTTGAAGATCAAAACCGTGTGGGCTGAATTGAGAGTTAATGTGATCTTATTGTAGCTTCTTGAATTTTTGGAAATAATGTTGTCAATGTATGAGTTGTTAGTGTAGTTGATGAATTTGGAAGGAAGAAATGTGTTGTTGATTGTTTTCTTGAATTTGGAGGGGTTCGGGTGGCATGGTGTATTGGATGGGCTGATTTGAATGCTTTGCGGATAGCTTGAAATGTTCTTGAATCTTGATTGAATGACCTCGGATTATTACTTGAATATGTGAGCATTGGTATTGGCTTGATCGTATGTAGTTTATTTGAATATAAATGAAATGTTGTCGAATTGTATAGGAAGGAATTATTAATGTTAGAATGCGTTTTGAATCATTTATGGATGTTGTTAGAATGGTGGTAGGTATGGTTGTTGTCGATTTAGCCGAGTTGAATTCTCGGGGTTGTTGGATTTATAGGGGAGAGTCTTTGCCCAATTTCGTAGAATTGGGTGCGAGTTTGGAATTGAATTTCTAAATGCCTACAACTAATGTTCAGTATCTATTGGCGTTGTGTAGACTTTGGGGAGCCGAGGACTGAGTTTGGATTAGCAAAGGAAGTAAACGAGGTATGTAGAGCTTATCTTTCTCTCTTTTGGCATGTCTTAGAGTAAATAAGCTATGACACGATTCTCGAGGTAATTCTACTCTGGTGATCCGAGCATGTCCATGATTCTTATTTTTCCCTTGACATTCGTATTCTTAATGTAGTCGAATTATGTCTTTTATGTCTTTTGTATGACTAAATTTTAAAAGTTGCATACAAGCTTTGTCTTCAAAGGAATTTTGTTCCTAAACGAATCTGAAACTACGAACGTCCGTAACTTTCACAAACGGGCTCGGATCGCTCCGAAATGCTCATAGGAGGTTCCATAATGTATAACATCCCCGACTTTCATAGGCGGGCTCGGATTTGGTTTGACACCTATTCGTGGGCCCCCGAGACCTTTCCATGCTTAGACTTAATGATTTTCTGAAAAAGACTTAGTGTGATTATTGTTTTAACCCCCGAGTATGGTTATTTATTTAACGAGTCCGAAATGAGAATGATTATGTATGTGATTCCGATACGAAGTTATGATATTTAAGGTTCGGTTTGATATGTGCCCGAGTGGCATTTGGAAGAAACAAGATTGAATTTTGTTGTCCTAATTTGTAAATAATGATTTGTTTGATTAACTTATTAGATCTTTGTAAATGTTTACATTGCATATGGTTATGAATATTTTAAATTGCATATAGTTTCTCACGACTCTGCTCGTGCACACTATTGTTATTTCCTTCGCCAAGTCCCGGGGCCGGTTGTTATCGTGCGCATTATGTTATATTTCCGGAGTATGATGTGTCCGGTTCGCCGAGCCGCTTTGGCCGAGAACCGTGGATAATGGTGTTATGATGTGTCCGACGCCGCGCCCTGCTTGGCCGAATACCGTAGTATATATGATGTCTTTGTGTGACGGGGATACGGAGATATGAAAACTTCGGGTATGATGTGTTATGGCGCCAATGTCGGGAGGGCGACCATATTCTGAACCTATGCATGATTTGCATTTTACTCGGTAAGCATTTTGATATTCGATTATTATACATGTTTTACGTAACTCGCGTATGATTTCGACAATGGATATCCATATGATGATCTTATTTACCGAGTCCCTCTCACTAGAGGGTCGGGACACGTTTTGTATGCATATGATATGTGATTTTGATAGTCTGGACTATGATCAGTTGGTATCGGAACCGGTGGTGGGGCAAACCCAGTGGTGGGACAAATTCCACACTGGTTTAGGCGAATCCCACATCGGTTAATGTCGGCTCATATGATATGTTTGATTTTCCGTATATATGACACAAAAATGTTTTTTTTAAGGAAAGCTAAGCACTTTGGCATTCAGGCTAGTATATTCACTTTCCGTACTCTTTACTTCGGTTATGATCCTGTTTACTGTCTTTCCTGCTTTACATACTCAGTACATATTCCGTACTGACCCCCTTTCTTCGGGGGCTGCGTTTCATGCCGCGCAGGTGCAGGTACACGTTTTGGTGGTCCGTCAGTCTAGGGCATCTATCCCACGGTTTGGAGTGCTCCCCTTGATCCGGAGCCTACATTTTTGGTACAGATCTTTCTGTTATTTGTATATATGTTGTTCATGGGTACGGCGGGGCCCTGTCCCGTCATATGGTTCTGTTATGACTCTTGGGGTACGTAGACATATACGTGTGGGTTGTGGGCGAGGTTAAATACGTTTTGTTTGCATGGTTTGTGTTCTTATGTTTGATAGCCTTATGCGCCTCGTCGGGTATGTATATGTGTATATATATATATATATGTCGGCTTTGGGGCGACGACTTACCACTTTATGCTTATGCTATTAATCGGACGATTATGGTTGATGGGTACGTATGAGTGCCCGGCTCGGGCACTAGTCACGGCCTACGGGGTTGGGTCGTGACGAAAAGTGAGTATCGGACGGTTCGTTCTCGGAATGTCTACGGGTGTCAATCGGCGAGTCTTGTTTATGGTGTGAACCGGCCACACTTATAAACGGGGGAGGCGGGGCATTCAGGAATCAATGACCTTTCTTCTGTCTTAGATCGTGCGATAGAGCCAGAGTCTAGGGAAGACCACTTCTGACACCTTCTTCTGCAGGTAGGTACAGATTGACAGAAGATGAAGAGGCCAGCTTCAGATAGTGGGGGTGCTAAGAAGGCCCCTAGAGTATCCTCAGGACCTCAGGCTCCAGGGCCCCGGCGGGGAGGAGCCCCATTCTATCGGGGCCCGGCCCCTCGGAGGATCACTGCGATTCCTCCCGAGTTTTTGACTCCTAGAGGAGGACCTTCCGGAGCACGGTATGACACGGATCCATCCGAGTACTCGGCGGGGGCACCGGAGAGGAGCTTCCCGATATCGTGCCGACCGCTCCTATGGTGGTGCTATGTTGGGCCAGCCTCGCGGTGAGTGTTGATTATTGTAGCCCTTATCCCGGCCATCGGTGAACCGGGGAGTCGCCGGACTACCTATATCCTCGGATTCGGACGAGGTGTTATACCCGCGTTTTCGAGCATGAGTTTGACATGTACCTCATCATAGTATATGTGGAGTTTTAAGGTGTTTTAAAATCCTAAAATGAAGTTACGTCGAGTCTAGTTTGTAATGC
>NW_026721871.1:0-18775 GCF_029784015.1 Lycium ferocissimum | reverse complement strand
TTACCCATACATTTACAACATCAATCTTGAATCATTAAAAACTCATTTCCAACATAGAATTCATTACGACAACCACTAAAACACTAAGCGACATTAATGTGTTCTTTGTCATATACCATGACCCATTTTCGGCCAACACAACATATATACATATTGATGATTCTCATTCATTCTTCACCCTACAATGATCATAACATGCTAACTAAGCTTTAATTCATAGCTTCAACACCACACAACACACACCCACTTGCACGCTAGCACACCATACACACAACTCACTTCCAACATGCCATATTTTATGATTTTCATCCATTTTAACATACTACAACATGCATACAACCTTTATAACACATAAAACATAATTGATTCTTACCTTTCTTCTTCAACTCCCCAATTTGCCTAGGGTTTGCGATCTACACAACGGGTGATTGGATGACCCGAACAATGCTTCCCACGTTACTTAGGGACCCAAATTAGTGGTTTTGTAACAAGCAAATATTTTTGGGAAGGCTCAAATTGATCTTCAATTTTTGTTGTTCTTGGCCGAGAGTCACCTTTGTGCTCTTCAACTTCTTATTTTTTTTCTAAGTGTTTGTAATGAATAAAGATGACTTAGAAGTCATCTTTTAAGCCTCCACTAGAGTTGCACATGTTCTTGGCCCACACTAATGTGTGGAGCAATTAAAATTGTCCACAAACTTGTGTGGGCCAAACCACACACTAATCGCCAAACAAGGAAAATATGCATGATTTCCAACTTCCATTAATTTCATTTGTGGTCCCAAATTTTCCTAATTGTTCCATGCCAACAAATTCATGCACATTATGACTCAAAATAAAATCGAAGGTCAAAAGTCTCGACTTTGCATCCCGGAATGGTTTTGTCCTTAACTTATCATAATTAATCCGGATTGTTCCAATGTACAAAAATGCGGGATATAACATCCTCCCCCCTTTAGAACATTCGTCCTCGAATGTTAGATTAACCTTACGGGATCTTATAAGCAATTTCGGGGGAGTTTCTTTTACAACTATCACAACAATTCATTTATCAAACAACATAGTCAAGTAAAGAATTTGGATTACCTGTAGGTACCGGAAATAGGTGAGGATACTTCTTCTTCATCTGCTCCTCAGCTTCCCAGGTTATTTCCTCTCGGTTATTATTCCGCCACAGCACTTTAACAGAAGCCACATCTTTATTCCGCAACTTTCTTACCTGACGATCCAATATGGCTATAGGCCGTTCTTCATAAGATAGCTCCTCCGTGACCTGGATATCATCTACAGGAAATATTCTGGAAGGGTCACCAATACATTTACGAAGCATAGAAACATGGAATACGGGTGCACCCTCCCAAATCACCGGCAGATCTAACTCGTGAGAGGCCCCTTGCCTATTTTACGAATATAAACTGATAAGGCCCAATATATCTCGGACCGAGCTTCCCTTTCTTGCCAAATCTCATAACACCCTTCATAGGTGACACTTTAAGGAATACCGACCGTCACGACCCCCCCGTGGCCGTGATCGGTGGCCTACTTAGGCACCCAAATGAACTCGCGAACTAAATCGATAGTACCACGCCAATCGTACGTAACGACGTTTTCGTACCGATAATCAAAAGCCGATATCATACAAACGCGATCCTAGCGGTCACCCGTGTCAAACATCACACGTAATCCAATTGGCGGAATGTACATCGCCCGTACACACTCATGCAAACATGTGGGCCATATCGACAGAGTAGCCCGGGGGCCGGCGGGACGCAAATCGAATCATATACACAAACCGGAGTCACATACAAACAGGCCGACCCACGACCCATAAATATGACTACGAGGCCTCTACAAACAACAAAACATATGAACATATGACGGACGGGGCCCCGCCGTGCCCGAACAAAAGAGTAAATGTACGTAATATACAGCGAAGAGGTATATACCAAAAGTATAAGCTCCGGATCAAAGGATCACTCCATGGGTAATGCAGGTCCTAAACCGGTGGCGTACCACGCGATGCGTCCGTACCTCGGCGGGTATAGCGCAGCCCCCCCGAAGAACGAGGGGTCGCATGCGGAAAGAATACCGAGTATGTAAAGCAAGAGAGTACAATAACTCGGATCATCTTGGACTCGGAGATACGAGTAAACAAATACCGACGTAACCGATCAACCCGTGCGAAATGCAAATGTACGGAATGCAAGTAAAAATCATGCATAAATACGTGGTCACCCCCGACGCCGGTGCCACGACACACATCATACCCGGAAGCTTTCAAATCTCCGTACGTCTCCGAACACATCATAACATCACACACATCATATCATCAGAATATCATCAGAATGTATCAGAAGCCATATCACATCATAACACCATGGACGGTAACCGGCCCTATGGCGAGGTCTCGGGAACCGTAACACATCATACTGCCGAATATGTCATAATGCGCACGATCACAAAACCGACCCGGGCACCGGCGAACGAAACCATAATAATTGGCACGAGCGGAGTAGTGCAGAAACCATATGCATATCAAAAGTATGTTCCGTACTTGACACATAATTTCATATACATATACAATAGCCCTTAAGGCTTAAAACGAATATCGAGTAAATCGGGAATTAGTATACAAGAGTTACGGACTTGTAAATTATCAATTTTTTCTCAAAACACATCGTAGGTCATTCTTCGGAAAATTTATTATCATTCATAGCAACAAGCGTTCAAATAACCTTTATCGAACATTTCAAACGGACCTTAGCATCATAGGCAAATATTCCTTTTTCATATCGGACGGAAAGAGTCAAACAAACCAAATAAGGGAAGTCTCGGGACTTGGCCCCCTCGGGTCAAGCGAGGCGGCGAACATAATTTACAAACATTTGGCTCCATAACGTTGTCTATAGAAGTTTCGGATCGATTCGGATTCATTTGCAAAAGTCACGAAGATTAGGCATTCTTTTAATCAAACATGAGGTTTATAGTTTAATCGCGCCGAATGAATAGTGACCAAAATCAACTTCGGATTTCTAGGAGCGAATTAGTCCCGAGGTTCCGTTTCGGCCTAGTAGGCCTAGGACATGCCATATGAATAAAAGGTGAGCTTTACATACCTTTCGCGCTTATTGTCGTCAAAATTCCGATCCCGTTTCGTCAAAAATCCGCAAATGGTCATCTTTACCAATTACTATTCATGCAAGTTGACATTTCAATCTTTTAGTTTCTATTTATTCACCGAAATTTCGGCAGCACTTCCCCTATAAATACGACACCCCCGAGATTCAACTCGGCTCAAAACAACCAACAACAACATCAATGACATTAACAATCACAACATAACACAACTAGTCAACTTTCCGACCTAATGCAATAGTTTCCATTCCGACTTCACACTTCCAACTTCATGTCAACGTTCTCATATTTATTTACTAATCCAAAACCATTCAAATACACTTCGGAGACATTTCATACCATTTCCATAAAATATTCACAAAATATACTAAATATGCAAATGTTTCCATCAAGGCCATAATGCATCCAAACTTTTAATTTTTCAACATAAATTTCCATAACACATTTTGTCTTCCAACTTCATTTACGGTAATCACCATTAGCATCTTACAACTTTCAATTCTTACAATTACATAAACTATATAAAATCGCATACTTTCCGACAACAACTTAACAACAAGTTCTTCATGTCAACTAGAGCCATTAACCTTCCACTTACATCACAAAGGCCACAACAACATAATTAACATGCTAAACGAATTTAATTCACATTCCACTACTTCTCCATACACCCCATACCACACCCCATTTTTTCTAAATTCCATCAAATTCATTTAACTTTCACTTCCAATACAAATTCCACCATAACTACAACTAGATTACAATACAAAATTCAATTCATCATAGCCATGCAACACATATATATACATGGCCATACACACCTTTCACACACACCATGCACACACACACACACATCATAATTCCATAATCTTCATGCCACTCTAACCACTATAACATGTGAACCTATTCCATAACATAAAACATAGAATTCTTACCTTTTCTCCAAATTTCCACTTGCCGCAAACGGTTCTTTCGCCAAACCAATTATACCACGGGGTTGAAGAGCGTCTTGAACTTGTTACCAATTCAAGAAGAACAAGATTTTTGGAGTGAAGATTGAAGGCTAGGAAATTTTCTTCTTTTTTTTTTTTTTTTTTTTTCCTCTTAGCCGATTGCTCTTCTTCTCTCTTTCTTGTTCTTTGTTTTTCTTGCCAAATCTTGAAAACTTCTAGGCTAATATAACATTTATCACAATGGGAAAAAATTAATTAAAACTCCATGGGCTTGGGCCATGTTGGCCGGCCACCCCTCTCAAATTGGGCCTCATTTTCCTTCTTTTTTTTTGGCCCAATTGACTTCAAACCTTGTTTTGTAGTTTCCGAAACTAATTTCCGAAATTCCAATTTTTGCCCTTGGTCCTCCTCCGGATTTCCACACTAATATTTTTCATAAGTACCAACATGCACACCTCATAAAATCAAAGCATGGTCTTATTCTTACAAATCACAATTATGTCCAAATTTCCCGAATGTGCAAAAACACGAGATATAACATCTCCTCCCCCCCTTTTAAAACATTCGTCCTCGAATGTTGAATCCACTCCAGTGAGGGAAGCATAAGAAGTCGGGAGGTTCTCTTGCCAACTACGTACCCTTATACGAAAGCGAGCACGGCAGGGCACGCGTTTTCTAACTCCTCGTCCGACGTTATCATATTCGGGTTGTTCGGAATCCTTATTAGTCTAGCGACTCGTCATCGTCTCAAATAAAATATATGGCGAACAAAAATTTTCATCGGAACCGGTAAAGAACGTACGGATGTCAAACGGAGTCATATCCGAATCCGAAGTACGTACATAGCATACGTTACATCAAGCAAAGTTCGTAATCGTAGCCACACGAGCATATCGGACAAAGCGGTATACCCGTATTTTCGCACGTTGAGATAATTTTGAACAAATTGTGACAAGTCAAGGCAATGTAATGAATTGGCCTTGCTTGGTTTATAAGTTAGTGAGTGAAAAAAGTTGGACGATGCAAAATATTGGAAAAGACTAAGGAGCAAAATTGGAATGTTGAAAAAAAATTGGTTTCATGAATTAGAAAAATATGGACTATGTAATTGGACTTAGAAAATTTAAAAAAAAAAAAAAAGAAGAAGAAGGATGGCCCAATCCACCAAGGGTGGCAGCCGGCCATCATGTGAAAGAAAAAGAAAAAAATGGGCCAAGCCCATGTAATTATAATTGGTAATAAAAAGAAAGAGGGAGGGGGGCCAAATGAACTCTCAAGAAACTTCAGGAATAAGAAAAAGAAGAAAGAAAGAAAGAAGGAGAAATACCAACCATAGCCCATTATTCATGGTCCTTAAACTTGCCCCCTCAAATTTTGTTTCCAAAATTATTTTCTTGTTGTATTTCTACTAATTCAAGGGTCCTCTACAACGTGGTATAATTATTTCGGAAGATAAGTCGTTCGTTTCGTCGTTTGGACAATTTGGTGGAGTGAAGAAGTTAGAAGAAAAAGGTAAGAAGAATTCATCCCTTTTATTTATGTCACAAAGGTTTGTATGTGTTGTAGTATATGGGAATGAGTAGAATATATTGAAATATGAGAGTTTGCGCTGGCGGAAGTTTCATGTGTGCATGTGGCCGAAAATATGTGATGTTGTATAGTTAGGAGGAGTTGAATTTTATGTTGTAATTTAGTTGTGGTTATTGTGGGAATTGTATTGGAAATGAAAGTTGAATGAAAATGGAATGAAGTTGGAAAATGGCCTATGGCCGTGTGGCATGTGATAGGGGGATTGTGATGGATTTATTTTGTTTAACGTGTTAGTTGCGTTATTGTGATCATTATAATGTAAATGAAGATTATATGGGTTAAGTTTGCATGAAAATGGAATGTGGAGAGTTATGTCATTAATGTGATTTTATGGTATTAAGATCATGAAGTTGTTAAGGTGTAAATTGTTGCGGTTGGAGATGAATTAGTAAATAGAAAGTGTGTTGGAATGGTTTGGTTGCATATATAGGAATCTTGAATTGAATATGGAAATCGATGGAATTGTTAAGTATTGGATATATAAGCAAAATGCTCTTAGTTTATGTTTAAATGATCTCAAATTAGTGAATGAATATGTAAACGTTCATGTTAGTTAAGATATGCGTAATTGGATTGAAAGTTGACATACTATGTAGTAAGGAAGACTACTTAGGTTGGAATGTGTTTTGGATTGGTTGTTTATATTGTTGTTGATACGATTGTTGCTATTTTGGCCGAGTTCCATTCTCGGGTTGTTGTTGATTGAAATTGGCGAGTTTAAATCTCGGGATGTTGTGTTATAGGGGGAGATGCTGCCGAAAATTCCGGTAGGCAAATACTAACCAAAGTTGGAATTTTGAACCTCGTAGATAGTAAGCGGTAAATGTGACCATTTGTAGGATTTTGTGAAAACGGGATTTGGATTTTGGCGAGGCGTAAAAGGCAAACAAGGTATATGGAAAGCTCTCCCATTCCCCTTCTCTTGGCATGTCTTAGATGTACTAGGCTTGAATTTGGACCTCGGGGACAACTCTACTCCTCGGAATCCGTTCAAAAACGCCCCTTTTCATTCGGTAAAATTGAAGTGGATATTGCGCGAATAGTTAGAAAAATTGTTTAAACCTCTAGGGCACAAGCCTTGATGCTTGATCATCTTAATATCCTTGTAAGTGACGTTATGACGTTTAACTCACGTAATTTACATGCCTACCTCATTTGGTCGAGAATTGGCCCCACTTTGTCCGATTATTTTAATATCCTATTTAAACTACCTTTGAATATGAAACTAGAGAGAAAACTTTTAACTACCTTTCTAAGTTCTTCCGAATAAGCACATTATAATTATTTTATTGGTCTTATGACCCGCCTTGAGATTTTGAGCGCCGGAAAGACTTATGTTTTGATTAATATGTTTCACTCACTATAAGGTACGCCGCTTTGAGTTGCGCTATCGAGTCACTGTATATGTTTACATTTTGATATACACAAATGATCTAAAATTCTATTTGAAAGGAATCCTCCGCGGTCATTAAAAGGTATGTGTTATGCTTCGTCCGGACCCCTTTTTCTTTGATATGTCGTTTGATTATTAAAATACATTTACCTTGTCTTTGTCCATTTTATGTTGCATTTAGTTTCTCACTACTCCACTAGTGGATGCCTCAATGCTTCCTTCAACGAGCAGGGCCGAGGATATGTTATCAAGCGATCTCCATTGCATTGTTCGCCGTGCCTCGGTGTGAGGGGGCGGTATATATGTACATGGGTTGTGGAGTATGATGTGCCATGTACACTACGTATGATATGATATGATATGGCCATTTGATATGCTACGGCCATGTGCACATTCGATTTGATGCGATACATTGTGGCGCCGACGTCGGGGGCGACCACTTTCTGTTCTGCGAGTCTCCGGCGGGAACCGGCTATAGCATGTTTTACGGTATGCATTTGCTTGTGTTTTATGAGTAAGCATTTACGATATAGGTTTTTTACATTTATGTTACGTATTCTCTGTCTGGGTTATGATTACATTTTATCGTATTTTATGCTTTACACTAGGTACATATTCGTCGACCCCCTGTTCGGGGTACGTTTTCATGCCGCGCAGGTACACACCCGGAGATGACTGAAGACATTATAGAAGACGTTTCGGCCAGCATTGGCAAGCTCCTTTTGCTCTGGTGTGCGCGATCAAAGTGTGTGTGCTATATGTTCACGGCTATCGTAGAACTTTGCGGACGAGTGTGGGTTCTGGATGTCAGTTCTGTGGGCGGCTCCACCAGCCGTCATGTCATTCTGAGTTATGCCATAATTTCCATATGATTACATATTCTGTCGATTTGTACACTACAAAGGATATTTCCGGAGGTTGTTTGTTGTATTTTGTCATTTTTGTTTGATTAATAGTCCGGAAGTTTATGTATGTATGTAATAAGAGTCGTAGGTTCGCTCGGCTCCGAATGTGGGGTCGGGTGCCCATCACACCCTAGAAAAATCAGGGTGTGACAAAGTGGTATCGAACGGTGCATCTCTGGGAATGTCTGCCAAAGTAGGTAATAGGTAGAGTCTGTTTTATGGTGTGACGCGCCACGTCTATAAGCAGGGAGGCTACGGGGCATTTAGGGGCTGATGAGCACTTCCTTAAATATTAGATCGTGCGATAGAGCCAAGCCATAGGAGAATGAAATTCCTATAAGAGGGATTTACATACGATGGAGAAAAGCAAGTGAAGACATGAAAGCTACAGAAGAGAATTTTGACATATTTGTTGTTATATCTCGCATTTTATGCGTATTCGGAAAAATTGGAAACAAGTCGGAATGGTAGGAATTAAGGTTCTAATTGGATTCTATTTAGTGTGCATGGGACGCTTAAGGAAAATATTGACGTGGAAATATTAAGGAAGGTTAAGGACATTGTAATGTATCGATTTTGTTTGGTTCATGAGTTGGCTATGGAAAATGTAGATGTGGAAATGTCGGAAGGACCTAAAGGTAAGTCGAATGTCGGAAAATGATTTTATGAATTGCCAACTATACGGACCAAGAAAATTGGGCTTGGAAAAATTGTGACTCGAGGCCCAACCTACGAAGTATTTGCCATGGCTTTAGTGAAAATTAAACCATGCCAGCGCGCAGGTCACAAGATCAACAAGTTATAAAAAGTGGCAAAGGTTCATTAGCTCTTCTAGAAATTTCAAGACAAAACAAAGAAGGAGAAAACAAGAGAAAACTTGCCAACAAGAGGAGACCATTCGCCAGCCTTCTTCCAAATTTTTACCCCTCAAAATCTTGATCCCAAAATTATTTTCTTGTGATATTTATACCAAATCAAGGTCCCTCTACAACGTGGTGCAATTATTTCGGAAGATAAGTCATTGGTTTCTTCAATTCAACACTTCGATAAGTGAAGAAGTTTGGAGAAAAGGTAAGATTTCATTCCATTTATTTATACACAGAAGGTTAGATTTGTGTCATGGAGTATGTAAATGAGCATGTGGAAAAATGGAAGCGTCGTAAAGTCACAGACAAGAAGTATATGTACGAATATAGTAGCGTGATTATGTTGAATTTTGTGTCATGGTTTAGTTGTGGTTATTGTGGAGTTTGTATTAGAAATGAAAGTTGAACAAACGGATGGAATTGGAATTCTCGTATCTTGGCCGTGTGGTGTATGGCAACGGAATAATGGATTTATTTTGTTTAACATGCTAATGGTGTTATCGTGATCTTGGCAATGTAAATGCACATATGCGGAGTAAGTTTACTGAAATTTAAATGTATGAACTTATGTCGATTTTTTTATGATTTTATGATATTGCGAAATTAAGTTGTTAAGGTGTAAATTGTTGTTGTTTGGAGATGAATTAGTAAGTAGAAAATGCGTTGAATGGTTTTTTTGTCTCATATATGAATTTTGGATGGAATACGGAAATTGACGAAAAGTATTTCGAATGTTGGACATATAGCTTGAAATGCTCTTAGTTTATGTTTAAATGATCTCAAATTAGTGAATAAATATGTAAACGTTCACGTTGGTTCGAATGTGCGTAAACGGATCGGAAGTTGACATACTATGGCGTGCTGAGACTACTTATGTTCGAATAGTTTTGATCGTTGTTCATAGCGTCATAGTACGGTTGTTGTTATTTTGGCCGCAGTTCCATTCTCGGTTGTTGTTGACTATTTGGAGCCTAGGCCGACCCTGGGGTGCCACATTTATAAAGTGCCGCCGAAATTTCGTAGCCAAATGTAAAACCAAGATTGAAATGCCTGGGCTGTATGAATAGTAACTGTGTTAATGACCATTCGCATTTTCGACGAAACGGGATTTGGATTCGATGATTTCGTGGAAGAGCGTAAAAGGTATGTAAAGCTTACCTATTCTTTATTTGGCACGGGCCCTAGACCTATTAGGCCGAAAACGGAACTTTTGGGATAATTCTCGTCCTAGAAATTCGAGTTTGATTTTGAATACTATTCATTCAATACAATTGAACTATGGAAGCTAGCTTTTCGTGTGTAAGGATGTTTCAACCTTCGTATCTTTTGTAAAATGGAACCCGAATCGCTTCGAAACTTTCCAAAAAATAATCCTTGCGTGGAGCCCAATGATTAAAATTTACGCCCGCCACCTCATTTGACCCGAGTAGGGCCCGCTATTCCGAACTTACTTCTATTATGTAAATGAATGATTTTTGAACAATATTTAAAAGAAAACGTTCTAGCTACTCTTCTATTTATTATTTAAAAATCGCTTTTAAATATTCCGTTAAGTTCTATGACGCGCTTTGATATGTATCACTTAATCCGAATGTTCCGTTCGACATAATCCTCCGTGATGTCCGAAAGGTACGTACTATGACTCCGTCCGATTTCATTGATTCGATTTGGACATCCGACATGCCTCATCGAGTCTCTCGGGAAATGTATATGTTATTTTTATTGCATTAGTTTCACTACTCCACTCGTGGATGCCTCAATGTTTCCCACACCGAGCTCCGGCCGTAGATATGTTCTCGGGCCGTGGTGGCCCTCGCATTGTTCGCCGCGCCCCGTGGCAGTGAGGGGCGGTGCATATACGCATAATGGGTCATGCGTATGATTTCTGCCATGTACGCTTATGTCAGACACTGATGATTATGTTCCTCGATGTGGCCACTTGGTATGTTCGACTGCTTCTGAGATACCCCTACTCAAGTAGATGTTTTGGCGCGGACCGGCGAGCGTCTGCTTCCGTTCGCCGAGTCCCATACGGAGCCGGTTTTCTGCATATGTTTTCCGCATGCATTACGTATGACTTCCGGTACACATTTTTGATTAGCTACGCACCTAGTTCGTTTTCCGCACATTCGGTTTCCGATTTTAGTTTTGTTTATTATGATTTTCTCGCTTCTACATATTCAAGATATTTTCCTATCGACCCCTTTCTTCTAGGGGCTGCGTCGTGCCGCGTGGTGTACGTACGAATGATTCGTGGATCCGTTGCTTAGGTTATCCGCTCGGGGCTCGTTGAAGTGCTCCTTTGTCCGAGGCCCATATTTTGATATGAAATTTTCGCTACATATGTACGCACTTATTCTCCGGGTACGGCGGGTCTCGTCCCGTCATATGGATGAGCAGGTAGTTTTGGTTCTCAGAGGTTCCGTAGACATGCAGTGTGGCTCAGATATGCTCGCGAGTGTTGCGTACGATTATGGCTTATCTATGTTTTGTGACGGCCTTATCGGCCTTCGTGCGTCATGCCCACCGGGACTCTGGCAAATTATTATTTCGCTTATTTGTAATATTCTTCGAATTTTAAGGCGAGGCCACGACCAATTGGGCCAAAAGAATAAAAGAAGAGCAAAGTTGGCCCAAAGTGAGGGGTGGTAAGCCTTGGCCAAGCCCCTCATTTTATTAATTTTCCATGTGATCATTTTATATATTAATAGAAACTTCAAGAGAAAGAAGAACAAGGAAGAGCAAAAAAAAGAAACTTTGAGAGAAAGAGAGAACAACCATACGAGAAGTACTGCCTCACTAGCCGAGAATCACCATCAAAAAAAGTGAGGAAAACAAGTAGTTTTCTCTAGCAATTCAACTCATTAGAAGGCAAGGAACAACATAGAGTGATTGTTGAAGCTTGGAAGGCACTCCTCTTGCTAAAGAGAAGCCTAGCCGTGTGGAGGAAGTGAAAGGAAGAGGTAAGATTTCATGCTTATTTTCATATATCATGGATGGTTTGTAGGTGTTGTGAAGTGTGGAAATGATGGAAGTTATGAACATGTGGATGTTGCAAGTTGACCGTGTGTATATGTGTGTATAGCCGTGCATATGTGTGGCATGCTAAGAGTGATGAAACAATTCTATTTAGCTTGTTGTGTGTGTGTTGTGGTATGTTGAAATGAATGGAAATCATGAAGATATAAGTGTTGATGTTGAGCGTGAAAGTGGCCATATGGCCGTGTATGTGTGTTGTGTGTTATGAGTAATGAGTTAATTGTATTTAGCATGTTTGTATGTTGTTGTGGAGTGCGGAAAATGAATGAAACTCATGAAATTTCATTTATAGGGGCTGGCCGTGTATGGGCAGTGGCAGGGCAGCCATGGTAGTCTAATGATATATGGTGTTTTGGTTGTTGTCGTCATGCGTTATATGATGTAAAAATGATGGTTAGTGATCCCTAGTTGAAGTAAAAATTGTGTGGGCTGATTTTAAGGATTAATACGACGTAATGTAGTTTCTTGAACTTTTAAGAATAATGTTGTTTAAGCATGGTTTGTTGATGTAATTTGTGAATTGTGAAGGAAGGAATATGTTTGGTGTTATTCTTGGGTTTGGAGGCAATTTCGGGTAAGTTGGAATAATATTTGGCTTGTTTGAAACATTGTATGACTTGCTTGGAGTGTTCTTGCATATGGTTGGATTGTGTTTGGATTGAATAACAAAGTTGGAATATATATATATATATATGTGAATTGATATTGTAGTTTGGTTGTTGGCTTGGTTGTTGTTGGATTTGGCCGAGTATAAATCTCGGGGTTGGTGTATTTACAAAGGAAGTCTTTGCCGAAATTTCGGTAGAATTTAATGCTCGTTTAGAATTGAATTCATAAAGGCTTATGGCTAATGATAGTATACTTGGCGTGATGTAGATCTTGGCAAACCCGAAGCTTGAAGGTTGGCTTTGCTTGCGAGCGAATAAGGTATGTAAGGCGTCGTTTCCTCTTTTGGCATGTCTTAGTGATACTAGGTTGTGACCCGAGCCTTGGGGGTAATTCTACTCTTAGAATCCGAGCTTAGGTATGTGCTTTGTTCGTTCCTTAAAACTTACTCTTTGACGGGACCAAAACAAGACTTTCATGTTTTCTAACGATTGAATTTCAAAGATTTTACAAAGAATTTTGACTACAAAAGGGTCCCGAACCGGACGTCCGTAACTTTTGCATACGAGCTCGGAACGCCCCAAAACATAATAGGTAAGCTTATAGGGCATAACTTTCCCCAAACCACCGTAGTCGGGCTCGGATGGGGGCCGGCACCCGTTCGTGGGGCCCGCGGCTTTTATGCTCGTCCTTAATGGTTCTTGAAGAAACTTAGTGTTATTTTCTCTTCGACTTCCGCATATGGATTTCTTATTTGATTAATGAGTTATGAATATGATTTTATGCATATGGTTGCTCACGACTCTGCTCGTGCTTATGGTCATCGCCTCGTTCACCGGGTCCCGGGCCGGTTATGCTTCGTGCGCCTTATGACATACATTCCGTGTGATCTTGTGTTACGGTTCGCCGAAGCTCCTCTCCCGAGGCCGGTTCCGTTTGGTGTGATCTTGTGTTATGGCGTTAGGGATGGCTACGATGTGTTACGGGGATTTGTCGGGTTACGGAGATATGAAATTCTTCTGGTGTGATGCTGTGGCGTGGCGCCAACGACAGGCGGGCGACCACCGTTCTAAGAGCCTTTGCATGAACTATATTTTTAAAGCTAATGTTTTAATATTTTGCATATCATATCTACTTTGTATTTTGCCATTATGATTCTGTATTCCTGCTTTACATACTCGGTACCTATTTCGTACTGACCCCCTTCCTTCGGGGGCTGCGTTTCATGCCGCAGTGCGACGCGCGCGGTTGAGGATCCACCCGCCTAGGCATCTACTTTCTGCGTTTTGAGAGCGCTCGCCCGTCGGAGCACATATTTGGTATATACTTTTCGATGCATATGTACATATTTATTCGGGGGGGGTACGACGGGGCCACATCCCGTCATATGTTTTTGTTACTCCGTTTAGAGGTACGTGGACATGTACGTAGGTATGGTTACGTACGTACGGCTATATGTGTGTGTGTATGTGTTTTTGGGCGGTCCGCACTTGTGACCTAGTGGGCTTGCCTTTGTGTATACGATGAGATTACGTACGCTATGATATATGTTTGCTATTTTGCGACAATCTGAAGCCATATGTGATTATGTATGATTATGCGTGGCAGTATGTAAATTCTGAGTATTAGGTGCGTACGAGTGTCCAACTCGGACACTAGTCACGACCTACGGGGTTGGGTCGTGACAGTATGTATGTTCAGGCGATGTACATTCCGCCTGCCTACGGATTTGATCTGATATGTTTGTTGTGTTTGATACGCATGGCTGCCTAAGACGATGTCTGTTATCAGTTCCTTGAAAGTCTTTCTGTACGCTTCATGTGATTTGATCTGGAAATTGGAAAGGAATATGTATGAAATTGGAGTCTGAGGGTTCGCTCGGCTCCGTATGTGGGGCCGGGTGCCCATCACACCCTGATCAAGATTAGGGTGTGACAAAGTGGTATCAGAGCGAGGTCTGTCCGTGGGGTTGTCTGCAAAGTCGTGTCCAGTAGAGTCCTGTTTATGGTGTGAAGCCGGCCACATTTATAAACAGGAGGCTACAGGGCATCTAGGGATTGTTGACCTTCTTTCTGTCCTAGATCGTGCGATAGAGCCAAGCTATAGGAAATGAAATCTCTTATGTAAGCCTTACATACGACGGAAAAGGTAAGTGGCGACATGGAAAGTCACAGGGGTAAGTATTGACATAGTTGTTCTGTTATCTGGAGTTGGAAGTTCTAGGTGGTCGGGATATGTTAAATATATGCTCTGTAAGGCATGATTGACATTTACTGTGTGCAGGGGGATGGTATAAGAGGAACATGGTCTGATGGAGGATTCAGGAAGTTGACAATTAACTTTGTTACAGATTATTATGTAAAAGCGGTGAGTAGGAAATTCGAACGGACTGATATCTGGGTATTTATGAAGTAGTGGCAATGAAGGTGTATCTGTTACCATCAGGAATCTGGGAACCTAGGATGGAAGGTAGTTACATACGGAAGTGAAAGGTGGACACTAAGGGCCAAAAAGGGTAAAATAGTAATTGTGGAAGAAAAGACGCGTTACGAGGGTGTCCTGGAATTTGTAGGGCCTCGACTAACCCCAACTCGTGTAGTAAAGGTCATACGCGGAGGTGGACGCGATTACGAAGCGTTAAGGCCTAAAATCCACCAAAGTTTCAAGGTTAAGCGTGCTCGGAAAGGGAGCAATTTCGGGATGGGTGACCCACAGGGGAAGTAGGCGGGGAATCTTGCAAAGTTGGAATTTAAGGGGACAAATGAGAAGTTGGGATAGCCTAAGTAAAATTAGAATATACGAGATGGTTGGAGACCATAAAAAGCCACACACGGCACGCGACAGCTAGACTAAAGAAGGAACGAAAGTACGCCACGAGTTGTAGAATTAGGATAGGCTTGAATAAAGTTTGAAAATATTTTTGTGGGCTAGTTGATAACAACTATATATGTATATATGAATGTATATGTTATCCCATATGTGATGATGTCAGTGGACATGTGTGCCCCAACAACCTATGCTTTACGATAAAGAAGGCCTCAACCGAGTAAAGACACTTTGGAACTGAGCGGTAGTAAGAAAACAAATGGTACAGGAACTATAAGATAAGCCGCCATCTTCGCTATAGGTTAAGAGTAGAAAAGTCTTAATGCTATGATATTAGAAGAAGAAAATGAGTGAGTAGGTGGGAAATAAAGAGATCAAATATCCGAAAGAAGTGAAAGATAAGGAAACATGGCTGGGCAAGACCTCCCGAGAAAAGGAATAGCTGGAAAGACACGGAGATTATTTGGGATGAAGTTGCATGCATGGGTGCGTAAAAAGAATAAAGTGTAGTAATATGAAACGAAGGAAAAGTGTGTGAGGATTGAAAAACCGATTTAAATAAGTGGAGCTAACGGAATAGCGACCATGACAAGGAACGTGAAGTAAGAGAAAGGGACGATTAGGTCTTGTGGTGATGTTAGAAGATCCCGGTTTTTGAAAGGTATATAAGGGAATAAATGGGTAGTTACACTAACACGGTTGCCTCGGGTGTGGAGGAACTCTCTTAAAAGGTGAATTAAGAATAGGACAGATTTGTACACTAGAAGGAATATTTTGTGGACTTCAAGTCGGTGCTGCAAACAACAAGAAGGGAGAAGGTACCAATTGTAAGGATTTTGTGCTAAGAACAAGAGTGGCGAAATGCTCAAAAGGTACGGATACGCCGTTGCAACGCAGGTGCACGGTTAAGAAAAATTTACAAGTAAGTAAGCAAACTAGATGTACGAAAGGACCAATAACGCATGGAAAGATATGGGAATGCTGACCAGAGTGATGGTATCGACGGAAAATGAAAGGGAAACTTATGGTAAGAAATTTTTCTATGTTGTGCACGGAGTTGAAGAGAAGAACCGTTGGCATATAAGGAGCCCCTTAAAAAGGGGAGACCATATTAGGCTTACAGGGAGTAGCGATGAACGACATGAGCGCCAATACAAGAAGAGTCAGTAGTAAGAATCTAAAGATGTGGCTTTTGTTAAGACATTGTCACGAATCAGTAACAGAAAAAGGGATGATCCGAGGAAGAGAGGGGTAATACGCCGGCCCAGCAAATTAGAAAACTCATGATACGGAATAAAGACCCATGTAAAGACCGAGAGGCTCGGTTATATGGAATGGGTATGGAGAAAAAGGCAACAATGAAGGAACTCCTCCCGAAGTGCTACAAGACCTTCGTGAGGTCAATTGAACATTCGAGGACGAATGTTCTAAAGAGAGGAGGATGTTATAGCCCGTATCTTGTACGTTTGGAAATTCCAAAGTCGTGGTGGAAAGTTAAGGGCGAGACCATTTTCAAAAATTATTTTACTGGATGAGTTGTTATAAATATTATTTATGATTATTATTAGTATGGAAATATTGTGACGAGGCTAAGGGCGAGAGAGAGAAATTTGCAAAATGACCAATGGAAATAATGTGGAAGGCTAGGGGCAAAATGGTAATATTGAGAAAAGTCGAAGGGCAAAACGGTAATTTCACACAAGTCTCTTGAAAATTCTAAAGGGGCCATGTTGGCCATGTGAGGAAAACAGAAAAAAGCGAAAAAAAAAGAAGAGAGGAGAGCATGGAGGGGGGTTCGGCCATGGCCCTAAGAAATTAGGCCATGGAAATTGTGTTCCAAAAATTTGTTTCTTCATGCATTCCTACTAAGTTGAAGGCCCTCTTTAACATGGTATAGTCGTTGAAGCAAGAATCTTCCTCTTTCTTGCAAGTTGACAACTTTGGCTAAGTTGAGGAAATGAGGAGAAAAGGTAAGAATTTAATCTCCTATATATATATATATAAAGATGATTCATGCATGTTGAAGTATATGGAAGTCAATGGAACTCATGAAATGTGATGTTGTAGGTGTGGTTGTGTGTGAAGTGTTGATCGTATGCATGAGGTATGGTGTAGGAAGAATGAATTAATTTTGTGTAGTGTGTTACTTGTTGTTGTACTATATATATATAGAAAAGATGGAAGAATTCATGAAAGTATGATTGTAATTGTGGTGGCCGAATATGTATTGTATTGTATAAATGCGATGAATGGATTCTATTTAGCATTTTGATTGTTGTGTTGTTGTTGTAATGTAAAGGGATGGATGGAAATGCATGAAAATATGTAAGAAGTGGTTATGGTCGGATAAGAGGTGTTTTGGTAAGTTAATGTAAATTGATATTATTTGATATTCTAGTGGTCGTCGTTATGAATTATGTAATGAAGATGGAAGGTTGTTGTTGAAGTTAGTATACATGAATGATGATGGAATGTATAGTTGTTGTGAATTGGAAGGTTTCGGGTAAAGTAATATGTTAATTGAGTTGTTAGAAGATTATGTGAATTGCATTGAATTAGATTGAATTGAAGTGAATTGAATTGAATTGAATTAAATATAGAAGTGTTCTTTGGGATAGCGCTAGTAATGTTGTTGGATTGGCCGAGTTGAATTCTCGGGTTTGTTGATGTTGGTTTGGGCCGAGCCATATTCTCGGGACGGTGTATTTTCGGGAGATCTTTGCGAAATTTCGTAATATAAGTGAATTTATTTGAAAAGTTGAGACAAGTGAATAACAATGGATTAAATGATTGTGTGAATTCTTTTGTATATAGATTGACAAGTTTGGAAAAATAAGCATAACTAGTTGGTCGCGGCACAGGTATGTAAGGCTTACCCTTTCTTTCTTTTGGCATGTCTTAGAGCCAAGTAAGGTGTGATATTGATATGTATATTCGGGTCATTCTATTCTGTGATTCCGAATCTGTTTAGGAGTCGTATGTCCCCCCTAATTTAAGTATCTAATAATTCTGACGGACGGATTGATTTAAGCATTCGGTATACGTATCACGATATAAACGTTACGTCTAAGCATCCGGATATAGATATTCGATGTAAATATTTGACTTGCGTTCGACATGAGAAATTCGATACAAGAAATTTGGAATAGGTATTTTGATTTGAGTATTCGATATAAGTATGAGTATTCCTAACCTTGATATAAACATTCCGACATAAGTGTTTCGATATAAGTATTCGATATGAATATTCGATAAGAAGATTACGATATAAGTATTACGGTATGAATAATCCATTATGAACGTCGATTGTTTCATCGGGTCTTGGTTTATGTGCATTTAGTTTCTCACTACTCTGTTCGTGCATATGTTACGATTTCCTTCGATAGAGTCCGGGCCGGTTTATATCGTGCGCATTATGACATATTCGGCGGTATGATGTGTTACGGTTTCGAGACCTCGCCA
>NW_026721870.1:0-6605 GCF_029784015.1 Lycium ferocissimum | reverse complement strand
CAAAAGGAAAAAAGGGGAGGTGAATGTAAACTTCAAGGTAAAATAGCTAAACACCAAAAATGAGTGTTTGATCAGTTGTTGAAGGGTGAAATTGATGGCTTTCCCTTAATAAAATTTAATGAATCTTTGCCTTGTGAATTTATGATTGTGACAATTGACAAGGGTAGTTGGGTGACCCAACACTATTGCCCTATTGAAACATATTAAACTGTATTTTGACTCTTTTTTAAGTTCAAGGGTCCCCTGTTTGACCCCTATGATTTCATTTAGTACTTTTCTGGATTGTTAGGACCCCATAGTTGACCCCAGCGATGACCGGATTGATTCTTCTGAAGATAAATTTATCCACTAGTGGGTTGATTGTGTTGATCAATTTGTTTGTTGAAAACCCATTTTTGAAACCCTTTTTGAGTCTTTTCCCCTCAATTTAGGAGATTTTAAACAATTGATCATTTACCTACGGTGTCGGGTTTTTAAAGGGATTTTTTTTTATGGGGGAAATTGCATGCTTTGATACTTCAATGTTAATTGATCCTTCTTTTATAGATAATACGTTATTTGATTTTATCTTTTGGGAATGAGAACCTAGTGGTTTTAATGTTGAGATTTGGTTTTTGGGAGACTATAAGTGACATATAACCCCCTAGGAGGAAACCTTTTTCCTGATGGGGAAACTTCCTTTTAAGGATTGTGATCCATTTGTGGGGAAGGGAAAATGTTTGGAAAGGAATTCTTGTCTGAAATTGAAAATTCTTCCTTTCGTTCAACCAAAAAGCCTATTAAGATCTTTAAATAATATGAGGGTAATTTGGGGTAATAGAAAGGGAAATTTTTGGAACCTTTTTTTTTTTGTTTTTCATTAATCATTTGGTGGGGGGCATCTTTGGGGAAGGCACTTTGGGGTAGTTTTGGGGTTTTTTGGGCCCGAGTGGCTATACTTCCCTTTGACTCGGTGTTACCTTTTTGGGTTTAGAACCCTTATTTGGAAAAGAGTTCCCATATCTTTTGTCAAATAGAACCTGTAGTATTAAAGTTTCGTATTTTGCATCCTTTGATTTTATTATTTATCCTCGTCATGAACCTTGAGGAATTAATTTTTGATACCTCAGGGCACTATCAAGTCAGATTGCTATGGTGGGTGACCCAAATTTGTCCATCCTTGGAGTAGGTGGTTATTATTTTGGGCAAACCCCCTCAATCCGAGGGATTTTTTGATATTTTCCCCGGGGTTTTGGGGTTTGATTGGAGAACCTTTAAGGGAAAATACATCCAGGTATTCAATATTCCCTCCTCAAAGGGGGTTTTCAATTGACCCACCAAATTAACACTAGTCATTCAAGACAAAGGGGTTTTCAATAATATTCAATATTCAAAGATAGGTTTCAAATGAGAAATAGTTCTGGAGTTTAAATTTTAAAAAGTCTACACCGGACTTTAAAATAATACCACAATTTGCCTTAAAAATGGCCTCCGTGCTCCAAATCTTTATAAAAGGGACTCCAAAGGGGTCCAGGTTTCAAAACCCCCACGGGGCCCTCCCCCGGGCCCCCAAGGTCCATAGCCCCAAAGAAGACCCATCTCCAAAGCATGCAATGTCATGTAAAACCTGCGACGCCGAATAATGACGGCCTTTGTTGCATCATCCTCCCTTTTGGGGGTTTTTGCCCCAAATCAATGCATCATCTTTCCCCGACCGCATCAGGACACAGCATCATCAACAGGGCCGATGGAACATCATCACGGGTCCAAGGGACTACATCATCCCCCCTCTTGGAAAGAATTCCCCCGACCCGATTCTTGCAACACAGGGACGAGAAGGTAAAAAGTTTCCCAAAACCACCGAGGCAATAACTAAGTAGCCTCACAAGAGCACAACCATTAAAAGTGGGGTGACAAACCCCGCCAAAGGTAGAGAGATTCCGCATGGCTTTAAAAAATTCCAAAAAAGAAAACAAGAAAACATACCGCCCCCCAAAAAGGAAGTCGTCGTCTCATACCACAATAAGCCAAGAGGATCCGTCCGAGGCTCTCCATCCTTTTATTTAAAACACACCAAATTTTTTTTTAAGACTAAGTACAAAACAAATAGAATAGCCAACCCCCAATACCGAAGTAATGTAACCACCCCAAAGTCATTAATTCAAACAAGTTACCCACTTGATCAATTCCGGTAAAAAAAAGAAGGTCAACACATCAATCTTAACACACATCTCAAGCATATAAACAAGTAACTCAAATAGCAACACCAAACTAGAGGAAGACGAAACCAATTACAAAAAAGAGCCAAAGGAATCACGAGATAAGCGTACCATCCACCCTTTGAAGAAAAAAAGGATCAAACCATCCACAAAAAAACTATTCCCTCACACCCTTTTCCCCTTTGACAAGAATGCAAATCGTAGTCAAATATGCAATCAAACTCATAAAAAGGAAGGAATTTACCTTAAGCCCAAGATACACCCCAAATTTCAAAGCATCTTTTCCACCTTTAAGCTACAATGGGATTAAACCTAACTCAAATGTATAATTATTCGAGGGGTTGCTCTATGTGGGGTAATGTGAAGTAATAACCGGGACTAGTATCCCCCATTCACCTTTTTTTCCACTCTTAGCCTATAAAATAGAGATTTATAAAACCCCCAGGATGAAAAATCACCCCCAAAATTTTCTTTTACTATCAAAGAGCGCCATTAGCTTTTAAAATTTCTCCCCCAGACATTTGTCATCCTAGCACACTAAGATCACAAATTAAGGGGTACAAACATTCATAATCCTCATCATAGAAAAACAAGTAATAGAGAAAGTGCTACTTAAGTTCACATCATCCAATTTCCATGATCAAGTTCATCAAAAGTTAATTTTATTATCATGCTGACCAACATTGGGAAAACTCAAAGATGAACATATTTTTAACCCGGGTCAAACAAATGACCAAAGACCCCCCCGACACCATGACCACTAAAAGATTTGTCAAAGACCTTGAAGTCTGACTCCAAATGGTGTAAAAAGGGGTAAGCAGCACATACAAAATTATACCACAACTTATTTCATCGACACTAGGTTGATCACAAAACACAAGGTTCATATTCCCAATAAATTCACATTTTCCCTCAACAGGCTCAATTTCACATTCTTTGGGAATCACAATTCACATCACAAGACAAAGAAGATTTTACCACAAAAGATAGTCATTAAATACTCCAACCTCAACATTTCATCATTAGCTTCTGAAAAAGAGTTTAATTGACCTACATTTAGGCTCACAAGATTATCTTTTTTCCTTCAAGTCCATCTTTTGGAAAATTTTCTTTCCTTTCCCAAAATTTTTAACCCCTTTCTGAGTTTCCATTATAGAGGTACCCCCGATTTTTTGAATGGTACTCAAAAGAATTAAACAACAGGGAAAAAGAAACAGGAGTGTTAGAGGAAGAACTTTATCCCCCTCATTATTTTTTTTTTCTCTCATATTTTTTTCAATTCCATTCTTTTGTTTTCAGTCCACTCACTCCAATCACCCCAAACATCCCATTTCATGGCATTACCCCAAAGATAGGCAAAAGGACATGGCACATTGGGTTTTTTTTCCAAGGGGAATGGAAAGAGGGGCCCATCCTTCCTCGTCCATTTACATCCCCTACCCAAACCGTACTTTTTAGTGGGTTTTTTTGAAACCTTTCGTCCAAAGCAAAAGGGGTTTTTTTTTTGGGGGGAAAAAATCACTTTTAACCGTTTCAAGATAATTCCATAAGATATTACCCCGCCCATCCACTCAACTTGAACCCATTATGTCATAGGATATCTTTTTTTAACCCATGTCAAATTCAACCAATCCGAAAGGAAAAATGAAGGGAGTCACAAAAACGCGTCTAGATCAAACCCATTATACCCACAAACATTCACCTTCAATTTTTAAAACCCTTTGGGTTAGGCAATCTCTCTCCTTTTCTTGGGAAAAAGGGCCCCCCCTTTGTGTAAGCCATCAGTTCTTACTTTATTTAACGGGTTTTGTCCATTACGTCCGCATAACAAAGCTCAAAGAAAAAAGGATGAAGAAATCACCATACCACCCCTTACTTTATTTGGGGGCGCGTTCACCAATGAACAATAGCTTTGGTTTACTCCCTCTTTGTACTTGGCTTCCTGGAACTAACTCCATTCAATCTCCCAAATTAAAAAAGATGCTTTTTCGGGGTTAAAGTATTATGGACTCAAATCGGAACCTTTTTAAAGGCGCATTGAGTCAAACAACACAAAGAGTTAAAACGAGAAAATTGAAAGAATTAGCACAAAAAAGTTATAGTCAAGAACTAGTAAACTTTAGTAGATAATTACTCAAGGATACTAGTGGTTTGTCACAAAGAAAAGGGTTAAGAAGCTTGCAAACCCCTTTAAAAGTGAAGGCATCCCCCTAAGTCTTACTAATTAAATCCTTTGACCAACTTGTCTTGTAATTTAATTTACGTTTAATGTGGGTTCTCGTCTTCCCAAAAAAAGACAGGGGCTTTAAAAACTTATTTCATTTTCCTAAAGGTGATTAGGGAAATTGGGCACCTTTTTTTTAAACGTCATTTTCCCAAGAATTTACTGGGAACTTGTGCAATTAAGGTTTGATATTTGTTTTCCTACACCCTTTCACACACCCCAAACTGATTTTTTCTTCTCCAATGGGAGCCCCTTTCTCCACGTTTTGAGGGGTTAATGCACAACCCTGGGAGTCAACTTTGACTGCCCTTTGACTTCCAAAACAACTTTCACACTCCCTAACACCTTGAAAGCTTAACTTATCACCAAAATTAGATCAAACAAAGTTAGTAAAATTTTTAAAATTTTCAAGAACACAAGAACATTCACAAAATATTTATGAACACTCAAGAACACAAGTATTCAAAACATTTCAAATGATATACCAAAATGACCATCATTATGTCTGCCAAAATCACCAGGATCACCCAAAACACCAAACTAATGGAGATTGAGACTTTAGAAATAATAGTTCATAACTTTTTTTTGAACGTTAAATCCCAAAAACACAAGCTTTTAAACACCAAAAATCGATTCACCAAATAGATCAAGCACCAAATACTCAAAAACTTTCCAATTTTTGGGTTCTGCAATTCTTAACTAGGGGAAAACAACCCAACAACTTTCAACCCTCAATTTCAACCTCTTTATAAAATCCATTTTGAGTCTTCAAATTTCAAGGCAACAATGGTGAAAATTGAAAATCTAAACCAATGACTAAAAAAATTAAATTAGAACCAAGAACTCAAGGGAAATCGAAACACTGAATCCCAAAAAAAAAAAAACAAACAATTTTGGGTTTTTTTTTCCGATTTTTTTTTTTTTTTTTACAAAACCCCAAAACTAGATTTGTTTGGGAAAAAATTTATATTAGGGTCGATACCAAAGATGCGAAAATAAAGACAAGATAAAAGAAAACAATTGAATAACAAGGGAATAAAAAAAGGAAACTTACCTTAGTCACCCCCAAAAGGATCAAAAGGGACCTATCATATTCAAAATTCCCGGAATAGCCATCTCTTAAACCGTTGATGGGGGGTTGTTCAATTTTATCCACCCAAAATTTAAAACTAGTCATTCAAGACTAAATGGTTTCAATAATATTCAATATTCAAAGATGGTTTTAAATGAGAAATAGTTCTAAGTGTATTTTTATAGGTAAAGTCTACACTGACTTTAAAATAATCCCCCAAGCGCCCTTTTAAAAAATGGCCTCACAGGCTCCAAACATTACCACATGAGGGACTCCAAAGGGGTCCAGGTACTAAAAATCGGGGGCCCCTCCGGGCTCCTAAGGCCACGGGCCCCCAAAGAAGACTCCATCTCCAAAGCATTTGGGCGGTGCAAAAAACCCGGTAGACCGTTTTAATGTAGGCGGCTTTTCGATCATCCTCCCCATTAAGGATTTCTCCCAAACAACCATCATCCTTGACCGCATCATGGCACACACGGATCATCATTAACATGGCTCAGGAAAACATCACTACGGGTTGGGGCTACTTCAAATTTCGATCCCGAATTTAAGGAATTTTTTTGGAGTTGACCAGGGGAGGGTTGATAGGTTCCAACTTGTGAGGGTTCCTATTAAAGATGGTGAGTTTGGTTCCAATGAGCCCCGGGGGAATTGTGGTCGGGCACATAAAGGGGAAGAGGGCCATTTTGAGTCAAGACACTGACATTTTAACCCAATTCTATTAGCCCAAGACGTTTAAAAAAGGAAAAGGGTAAATGTTTGGGAAAGCAAGTAAGACAAGTCCAAGACTCCCCCAAGGGATTATATCCCCTTTCCCACTCCAATTGGGCCTTTGGGTAGACATTTCTAGGGTTTTGGTCTCTTTCCCCCAAAAAAAGGGGCGTGGGTAGATTTTGTCGTAGATAAATTCTCAAAGAGTCTCATTTCATACCATGCCATAAAGTGATGATGCATCTCATGTAACATCTTTGTTTGTGAATCATGTGTTAAATTGGGAGTTCCTAGAACTATTTTAGAAGGACTAAATTTTTTAGCCATTTTTTAAAAAAGTCTTTTCACTTGCACCGCTCATGTTTTATTTCCACCCAAACGGGGAAAAAAGAAAAGGGTT
>NW_026721869.1:0-12130 GCF_029784015.1 Lycium ferocissimum | reverse complement strand
AATCAGAATTCATAATGTTGTCTTATGGCATACAAGTCACAATTATTTCAAAATTTTCGAATAGGCGAAAACACGGGATATAACAGGGAAGATTCATGCCATAGGAGTCATGCCATAGAAGGAAAGGATTAGCCTTACATACCTCTTTCGTTTAACAATTCTATCGCTTGATTGTTCTCCTTCGATGCTCACATTTCTACCTTCAAGAAAGTTCGTATTAACATTAGCTAATCGATTATAAGAACGTGCTATATTAAAGCCAGAGAAAATCGGACAAGCATTTCCTTTGTTTATACCAACTTTCCTCACGTCACATATCAACTCCCAAATGTCTATAAGAACATTCACAACATTGTACAACTAACACTTATTCATCCACATTATCCACATTTCTAAATTTCACTCCAATTCATCTATAGTCATGGTCATAGCACACTAGTACGTTTTCTCACATATAATGCTTGTACCATGTTCTAAATGTCATTCATAACATGCTTACAATCACAACATATCAATATTCATGACTCATTCCAAACTACTATTCACAATCTCATTATTCTCATCTTTGTGACCCATTTTCTATCTCCTTCCATCATCTAAGTCTTTCAACCTCTCATTACCCTAAACAACATGGAAAGATCATAAAACATACCTTATATAGTGTAGGAATAAGCCTTGAGTGGAAATACTTTCTTTGCACCAAACTCCTAGTTCACTTCCAATGGAATTTCTGACTTTGATGAACTCCCAATGAAGCTTCTTACACTTGATTTCCTTGTTTGATGAAGTTGGATCCTTACTTCTGATTCTTGTAAAGTAGTGTGGAGAAATGTTCTAGAAAGTTCTAGAGAGAAAGGAGTGAAGGGGAAATGAAATGAAATGAACTTGATCCTTTATTAATAATACACAATACGCCCCATCTTGTTTCTACGGACAACATACGGTCCGTCCGTATAAATTATACCGACCGCATGTCCGCCGTAGATTTGGTCCAGTGAATGCATAATCAAGTTAAATATATGACCTAACATACGGCATAAGTTGGGCCATATAATGCCAAATATTCCGATTTCGTTCTCGTCGACTCGTCTGATCTCCAATCCGTATGGAACCTTCTTAACACTTGTTTAACACCTCATTAACAATCTAAGGGACGATATAGCTCTTCTCCAAAATATCATTAAGTCGTCATTAATTCGATACTCGTAATTCGTCTTCCGATACATAGCATATACCTTGCCTTTCTTAGCAAACTTCCGTCTCTGACCTCGAATGTCTTTGAAATCTCATTTAGAATCATCAAATGCTATTTCTTACTTATCGAAACATTGTATACTTCGTGCCCTTCATTAGTCTATTCACTGTGCATGAATGAAATTTTTTTCCGAGGTGTAACACTAAGAAAGACGGACGACTCAATTCAATCTAACGGACTTGAACTAAAAAATTATCAACGAAGCAAAAATGAAGAAAAGCATGAAAGAATTGGCACGAAAGAAATGCGAACACAAGAACTAGCAAACACAAGTAGGAACAACTACTAAATGGCTACTAGTTGAGAGATACAAGAAAATGGAATGCAAAAAATCGGGAAATAAATAAAATTTCGGGCCCGGGTAGGTGATAATTTGAAAACGCGGTCTTGAAGCCCCAACTGATCTAAGGTATCAATTTAAAGTAACGAAAATTTAAAAATTTCTGTACTTTTTTTTTTTCCTTACCTAAGAAATAAGGAGACAAACAACCTACCAAGGATCAAGGGAAATTTTTTTTGGAAAAGAAGTGAAGGAATTGAATCAAATGTACCTTTTCGTTGTTGGAATTTACGGTCTGAACTGGCTGTAGTTATATGGTCCTCAGATGTTTTTGACGGACCGTAGATGTAGTCCGTAAATGGGGAACAGAATCTACGAATTTGGACTTCAGATTTACGGAAGGGACTTCTTCAATTATACGGTCCGTATAAAATGTACGGTCCATATATGGTCAAGATAAATCGCCAACGATAACGTAGCAAATTTCACTCCACCTAGCGGTTGGGAATCGTTTCAAATCTACGGACCGTATCTTATTTACGGTCCGTATATAGCAACCGTAGACCTCCAACAGTGTTCAAATTTTCCAAGCTTCAATTTGATGGACTGGATTGACGGTCCGTACTTCTTTTACGGTCTGTACTTCTTTTACGGTCCGTGAATTTGGACCGTATCTTTGCTTCAGTGACGACGTATAGCACGTGATTTCTTGGATCTTGGGCTGGGTTTGTTGACTTTTTTTGACACAATGGACCCACTCAACCTAGGATGTTACACCTCGCATTTTGCACGTTTGAATATTTTGAGCTAATGGCGGGAAGCTAAGGACGAAGTTATATTTTCCGGTTTCGTTTGAATGCGCAAGTCGCTTATAATATTAGTGGCATGGATTATTAAGGACTAATTTGGAAATTGGAAATTTTTTTTTGCATGACTTGTGGAAAAAGATTCAAGGTGGACTATGGCCCGCATGGGTGTAAACTACATGTGATAAAAACATGACCATGCAAGACTAGTCATCTTTTATTATTCAAGAAATTTCTAGAAAAGTTGGGAAAAATTTGGAGAAAACAAATGGCACATGGACGGCCACATGCTATATATATATATATATATATATATATATATATATATATATATAAGTAAGGAAACATAAGACATAAGTCATCATTTTTCATTCAAGAAAATTCAAGAAAAGAGGGAGAAAAGAGAGAAAGACAAGAGAAAGGGCCACGGCCAAGGGGTCGAACAGCCCTTTGAAAGATGGTCATGAAAAATATATTCCTTCTAGTTTTCCACTAATTGGAAGGTCCTTTACGATGTGGAGTGGTTGTTAGAACAAGGAAACCATTCGTTTTGATTATGGAGGAAGCTAGCCGAGGAAGAACATGAAAGGAAAAGGTAAGGTTTCATCTTCTTTTGTATGTTGCGGATGGTTTGTATTTATTGTGGCATGGAAAATGAATGAAAAACATGGAACACATGTATGGGGTAGAGGCCGTGTGGTATGTGTGGTGGTTGGTTATGTGTGTATCATGTTGGTTGTTGTTATGTCAAGAAATGAATGAAAAATTGTGGAAGTGTGTATGCCAAGCTTGGCCGTGTGTTACATGATATGAGTTGGTCGTGTGTGTGTGTGTTGTGTTGTATGGAACAATGAATTAAATTTTACTTAATCTTGTACGTGTTGAAATGGATAAAATTCATGAAGTTGTGTGTGACTAGTGTGGTGGTCGAATGGTGTGGAAGAGATGAACAAGTTTTATTTAATAGCATGCTTGTTGTGTTGTTGTGGATATTATGATATAAAATGAAAGTTTGGTGACTCAAATGGAAGTCGTAGTTATGTGGGCTGATTTGAGAGTTAGTGTGATCTTAATATAGTTTCTTGAATTTATGAAGATATTGTTGAAGACGTGTGGAATTGTTGACATAAGTCTATGAATTTGAAAGTAGAAAATGTGTTATGAATGTCTCTTGTTGAAGTTGGAGGATTCGGGTAGCCTTGGATTATTATGAAAATCATGGTGTTGTTAGGATAATTGTTGACATTATTGTTGATAGTTTGGCCGGGTTGTATTCCGGGATTGTTGATGATGAAATCGGCCAAGTTAAACTTGGTGGCATGGTATGTTTACGGAAATGCTTTTGCCAAAATTTCGGTAGCCAAGTTCATTTAAGAATCCAACTCAAAAGGCTTCTAATCAAGATTTGGTAAACATGACCAAATTGTGGATTTTGAGTTTGCAACTTGGATTTGGAGTAGCGAAGGAGCGAAAAGAGGTATGTAAGACTTCACTTTCCTTCTTCGGCATGTCTTAGACGTAGTAGGGCTTGAACACGGGCCTCGGGATAATTCCTTTCCTAGAAAACCGAGATTGAAATTAGTTACTATTCATTCAGTGGAATTGAATTAGAACATGTGCAAAATGTTGAAAAACCTTCCCAAGTCTCTAGAACTTGCATAAAGAGGACCCGAATACTTTAAGATCCTCATAAGTAACATCATGACTCGTAACATCTGTAAATTAGGTACGCTACTTCATTCGGCCCGAGGTGGGCCCATTGTTCCCAGCTTTTCCTATCGCTTCGTTTGACTTATTCTGGAGTAGAATCCTAAGGAAACTTTTGACCCTCGTTCCGATTATTAAACGATAGGTACAACACTGTCCTAATGTAAAAATGTCTATGATGACCGTGATAACGATAATGCTAAGAAAGAACATACGTCCATGATAAGTACGACAAAGATGATTCCTGGGCTAAGGTTAGGAATATGATCTTATAATGATAACGATGGAGTCGAAAATGAGAAAGTGCCTACGATAGATATGTTCTGCTATAAAAATGGAAGTATGGAAATGTTAAACGATTTCTTGATATCTCGACTCTATTATAGGGAATGACTGCCATAAAGGTTCTAAGTAGATGAAACTATACCTTATGACCCTATTCGATGTTTCTTTTCTCATAATGACACTTTTTATTGGTAACCACGCCTTATGGTACATGTGTGTGTGTGTGTGTGTGTGTGTGTGTGTGTGTGTGTGCATGGATATATATGTATATGTATATGTAAATGTATATGTGTGTGTGTGTGTGTGTGTGTGTGTGTGTGTAAGGGGAAGAGAACCGTGTCCACCTCGATTCGGTTTATCATCCCGGACGCGGGATGCCGGACGCGGGATATGGGAGAGCCGTACGCGGCGTTCGTTTATGTGATATATATATATATATATATATATATATATATATATATATATATATATATATATATATATATATTGTGTATACTATATTGGGACACTGTTGGGGAGGGGGTGGGAGAGCCGATGTAGTCGGCGTCTGTGAACGTAAGTAAAGGACACCGTTTTTTTCGAAATGTTCTGTTTCTGTACATGTAAATAAGAAGTACCATTTTCTGGAAAGAAACTAAGTATGCATGGCACCCGCCTGAACGGCACTCACATGTACAGGTTAAATCTAACCCATATAAGCTCCATATGTTTGTACCGTTATTATTCATACTGCAAATGCCTTTATCACATTACTATTCATGTCTTGCATACTCGCACAATGCTCGTCTTGACCCCTCTTCTTCGGGGCCGCGTCCATGCCGCGCGGTACACCTGCACGAATTGAAGCTAGCATACAAGATGTTCCGGCGGGGTTGGTAGGCTCCACTTGTTCTCGGGGAGCGCTCGCCGAGTCGCATCATATGAGCTATGATGTTCTGTTCGGTGTTAGAGACTTTGCAGACAGAGTCGAGGGTATAGAGTGACAGCTTTGCAGACGGTTTCGCCGGTTAATATGTTATTATGTTTCATGACATTGGTCCCACCTGATGGTAGACTTTTCTTATAAAAAAAAAATTGAGTTCACTATGTATCCTATCTTTAGTTGGTACAGGAAACTTATCTATGTAATAAGAGTCAGAGGGTTCGCTCGGCTCCAGATGTGGGGTCGGGTGCCCATCACACCCTAGTAAAGTCGGGGTGTGACATAGGACCATTCCATTTGGGGCTAAAAAAATACTTTTCCAAAACTTGGGTATAAACTTTTGGATCTAACTTTCCTTTTGAGTCTTCTTCTCCACTTGAATCTATGAAGATAGCTCAAGAACACATGAACATTCAAATTTCTAGCTACCTTTATCAACTCATTTTACCCCCAAATTTCGGATTTAGGCTCCCTTAACCTAGTAGAACAAAGCCCAATGGTTATCAACTCCCAAATTTCCACAAATCAAAACCCACCAAGTTGTTCTTCAACTTTTCTAAAGCTTCAACTCAACAATGGTAGATTCTTCAATATTAACCCGAATGACACGAAATTTGAAGATTTGAAACCCTAACGTACTAAGGAACAAGAATCTAATAACAAAACAACAAAACAAACACAAAATTTTTGGGGTTTTTTGGTGGAAAATTTCCAGATTTTTTTTTAGCAACAAACCCTAGGCTAGATTTGATAGAACAAATCTAATCCAAGCTCTGATACCAATTGATGCAAGATTAAAACGAAAATAGAATTAAAATGCAAGAAAAGAAAAGGATAGACAATTTGACACAACTTAAGACCTAATTTAGAAACCAAAGTTATAGAAAACTAAGACCTCTAAATCAAGAACAAAAGAAACACCAAATTCCTAGGATGACCAAGAGGGATTTGGAATTCCCTAATAACCAATCCTCTCAACAATTACTCAATCAAAGGTTTCACAAGCTCTCAACTCTCAAGAGTTTTACAATATCAAATATCAATATTCAAAATAGTCTAAGTCTTCCAAATGAAAGAAACTACTATTTATACTAAAGCTCAAAAGAAGACAACTACATTATTACACTTTTACCCTTAATGAAGTAAGGGCCTTGTGTGGGTGTCTTCTTTTGGGAACAAAGCTTGAATTTGCAAATTTTCAAGTAATAGCCACATTGCAAGCATGACCATCTTCTCCAAACCATCCTCCCATGCTATCATGAACACTTGAAATCCCCAGGAAGGTGCTAGAGTGTATTCAAGTATGTCCCTCCTCATGAACAATGCTTGCATAGCTTGAAGTTCCCTCGCTTGGCTCCTTGTAAAAGGTCTTGATGCCACTCGAATTGTATCAGGAAAGAGAGATTGATTTCGTTATTGATGTGTTGCCGGATGCCGAGCCTATTTCTATCCCTCCTTACCGAATGGCTCCTGCAGAATTGAAAGAGCTAAAGGCACAATTGAAGGATTTACTTGAAAAAGGATTCATTAGGCCTAGCTCATCACTGTGGGGGGCGCTAGTCCTATTTGTGCTAAAGAAAGATGGTTCCCTACGGATGTGCATTGATTACAGGCAGTTGAATAAGGTGACGATAAAGAATAAATATCCTCTTCCGAGAATTGATGATCTATTTGATCAATTACAGGGTGCCAAGTGGTTTTCCAAAATATATCTAAGGTCAGGTTATCATCAAGTGAGAGTTAAAGAAGAAGATATTCCCAAAATAGCTTTTAGAACGAGATATGGCCATTATGAATTTCGAGTGATGTCATTTGGGTTAACTAATGCTCTGGGAGTGTTTATGAATTTGATGAATAATGTATTCAGGCCTCTCTTAGATCTGTTCGTGATCGTGTTCAGTGATGATATTCTGGTATACTCTCGGACAGAATTAGAACATGCAGACCATTTACGTATTGTTCTTGGAATTGTTCGAACTCGAGAATTGTATGCAAAATTTTCAAAGTGTGAGTTTTGGCTGAATTCTATGACATTTTTGGGTCATGTTATTTCAGATGATGGCATCCGAGTGGATACTCAGAAAATTGAAGCTGTGAAGACTTGGCCAAGGCCTACAACGCCTGCCGAAGTCTGTAGTTTTCTGGGGTTGGCAGGTTATTATAGAAGATTCGTAGAAGGATTTTTCTCTATCTCAGCCCCATTGATGAAGCTAACCCAGAAGTCAGCTAAATTTCAGTGGAATGATGCTTGTGAACACAGCTTCCAAGAGTTGAAGAACAGATTAACTTTAGCTCCAGTCTTGATACTCCCAGAAGGGCCAGATGGTTATGTTGTATATTGTGATGCTTCTGGAATTGGGTTAGGATGTGTATTGATGCAACACGGTAAAGTCATTGCTTATGCTTCGAGACAGCTGCGGTAACATGAAAAGAACTACCCAACTCATGACCTTGAATTAGCTGCAGTTATTCATGCACTAAAGATGTGGAGACATTACTTGTATGGTGTTCATGTTGATATCTACACATATCACAAGAGTCTTCAATATATTTTCAAATAGAAGGAGTTAAATCTGCGGCAGAGACGGTGGTTAGAATTATTGAAAGATTATGATATGAGTATTTTATACCACCCCGGAAAGGCAAATGTTACAGCTAATGCGCTTAGCCGCAGATCAATGGGTAGCCTATGTGAAGCCCCTCCGGAGAAGAAGGAATTAATTCGTGAGCTCCACTAGCTAGCTAGCCTTGGAGTTCATCTAATTGATTCAGGAAGTGCAGGAATTGATATCAATAATCCAACTGTTTCATCCTTGGACATAGAGGTGAAAGAGCGTCAATATGAAGATCCTCAGTTGAGCCACTATAAAGACACATTTCATGAGAAAGAGAAGTCTCCATTTGAAACTTCTATAGATGGAATTCTTAGACACCGAGGCAGGCTATGTGTTCCGAATGTTGCGGAACTACGTCGTCAAATTCTAGAAGAAGCTCATTATTCTCGGTATTCCATTCATCCAGGAGTGACAAAAATGTATCATGATCTCAATTTAATGTATTGGTGGAATGGAATGAAGATAGACATAGCAGAATTTGTAGCTCAATGTCCAAACTGTCAGCAAGTGAAAATTGAATATCAAAAGCCAGGAGGATTATTGCAAGCAATGGAAATCCCTACTTGGAAATGGGAAGTGATCAACATGGATTTTATTATGGGGTTACCTCGTTCCCGAAGCAAATATGATTTCATATGGGTGATCGTGGACAGACTCACGAAAGCAGCTCATTTTCTTCTAGTTAGGACTACATATTCAGCAGAAGATTATGCAAGGTTATATCTTAAGGAGATTGTGCGACTTCATGGTATTCTGATGTCCATTATTACTGACAGAGGAGCACAATTTACAGCTAAATTCTGGAAATTTTTCCAAGAAGGTTTGGGTACCCAAGTAAAGCTTAGCACAAAGATTTCATCCATGAACGACGGCAAGCCGAACGTACAATTCAGACCTTGGAAGATATGCTACGGGCCTGTGTACTAGATTTTGGTGGTAGTAGGGATGACCACTTACCCCTTATTGAGTTTGCATACAACAATAGCTACAATTCCATATCCAAATGGCTCCGTATGAAGCTCTGTATGGAAGGAAGTGTAGATCCCCAATTGGGTGGTTCAAAATAGGAGAGGTACAACTAATAGGCCCTGAATTGATCCAACAAGCAGTGGAAAAGGTCAAGGTTATCCGAGATCAATTAGTGACAGCCCAAAGTCGCCAGAAATCTTATGCGGACAACCGGCGGCGAAACATAGAATTTCAGGTTGATGACTGGGTATTCTTAAAGGTGTTGCCAATGAAAGGAGTGATGAGATTTAGTAAGAAAGGGAAGTTGAGTCCTCGATATATAGGACCTTATAAGATTATCCACAAGGTGGGTCAAGTAGCTTATGAATTGGGCTTACCCTCAGAACTGGAATCAGTCCATCCGATTTTCCATATCTCAATGCTCTATAAATGTGTTGGAGATCCTACTGGGATCGTGCCAGTAGATGATGTTCAAGTGACAGAAAGGTTGACTTATGAAGAGGTACCCATTGCCATACTAGATAGGCAAGTACGGAGACTTAGAAATAAAGAAGTAGCCTCAGTTAAGGTCTTATGGAGAAATAACAACCGAGAAGAAATGACTTGGAAAGTGGAATAAAATATGAAATCCAAGTACCCGCACCTATTTCAGCCCTCGGAAGAGATCCACGATGAAATGACAAGATTATGAGGTATGTATGTTTTCTTTTTATGCTTTTGGGTCGTGTGTGGCCGAACTTTATTGCTATTATGTTGTAGCCCTGTGAGGCATTGTTATTATGAGCTGTTGTGACAGGATGGTAGTGCTATATTACAGGGGAATCTCTGTCAAAATTTTCATAAAATTCCCGAGAACTTAACATTCGAGGACGAATATTCTAAAAAGGGGGAAGGATGTTACACCTCGAAAATTTTTCCGTCGATGCACAGTGAATAGAATAACGAAGGGCACGAAGTTTACAATGTTTCAACAAGTAAGAAATAGCATTTGATGATCCTAATTGAGATTTCAAAGACATTCGAGGTAAGAGAAGAAAGTTTGCCAAGAAAGGCAAGGTGTAGGCTATGTATCGGAAAAGATTTATGAGTAAAAAGTTAATGATGACTTAATAATGTCTTGGAGAAGAGTTATAGCATCCCTTAGATTTTTAATGAGGTGTTAAACAAGTGTTAGGAAGGTTCCATAAGGATTGGAGATCAAACGAGTCGACGAGAACGAATTTCGGGAAGCTGGGCAATATACGGTCCAACATACGGATCGTATAAAACATACTGGCCGTATGTTCTGCCTAGAATGGGGACTTTCACTGGACCAAAGATACAGTCAGACATACGATCCATATAAAACACACAGACCGTATGTTGGTCCGTGAAATCGAGTCGGGTCAGATTTCAAGATTAATATAAGGGACCCAACTTCATTCAATTATTTTCATTTTTCACTCCACACTTCAAGAACTCTTAGAAAGCTCTCCACACTTCTTCCACAAGAACTCAAGAGAAATTTATGATCAACTTCATCAAACCAAGAAAATCAAGTGTAAGAAGCTCATTAGGATTCATCCAAGGCAAGAAATCCCATTGGAAGTGAACTAGGGTTTTGGCTTAAGTGAAATATTTCCACTCAAGGCTCATTCCCACACTATCTAAGATAAGTTTTATGATCATTCTATGTTGTTTAAGGTATTGAGAGGTTGAAAGACTTGGATTATGAAAGGAGATAGAAAATGGGTGACAAAGATGAGAATAATGAGATTTTGAGTAGTAGTTTGGAATGAATCATGATTCTTGATATGTTGTGATTACAATTATGTTATAAATGATATTAAGAACATGGGATAAACATTATATTGTGAGTAAAATGCAATAGTGTACTATGACCATGGTTATGGATGAATTGAAGTGAAATTGGGAAATGTGGATAATGTAGGTGAATGAAGATTGATGGTTATAATATTGTGAATGTTATTATAGACGTTTGGGAGTTGATATATGATATGAGGAAAGTTGTATAAACAAAGGAAATGCTGCCCAATTTTCTCTAGCTTTAGTTGAGCATGTTCAAGTGAACAATTAGCTAATGTTAATACGAACTCTCTTGAAGGTAGAAACGTGAGCATTAAAGGAGAACGATCAAGCGATAGAATAGCTAAACGAAAAGGTATGTAAGGTTAGTCCCTTCTTTCTAAGGCATGACTCCTATGGCATGAATTCTCCTATTTTTCCCATGACTTTCTTACATCCAGAAAATTATGAGTCTATGATTATAAAGAGGTTCACATGAGATAGAGAAACGGGAGATGTTATGAGCATGATAGTGATGATGATAAGTTAAGCCTAAAGATTCTAAAGCTAATGATTCTAACTATGATCCATTGATGTTGCTTATTGTATACACTCACCTTATATGCCAATTCCTTCAAGGTGAGTGCGTACGTTTATGAATGCCCCATAATGGAATGGGGTTCACGACATTATGTCACCCCCGATAAAGTATAGTTGTCTTGAGTTTCTATGCATGCATTATGACGAGTACATGATGATGATATTACACCGCGCCAATATGGCCGGGCAGACACCGCTAAGGCGGGCAACGTATACACCATGTCTAGATGTACCACGACCCAACCTCGTAGGCCATGACTAGTGCCCGAGCTGGACACTCGTATACACCTGTTAACCATAATCGTTCACAACTAGCACAATAAAGAACTTGTATATATATATATATATATATATAAAGGCAGGCCGTCGTCTCAAAACTGTCACATATATAAACATATCATAGCGACCTGTCTCCTGAGGCGTTACAACTTTCGATAGATAATAATATCACACATAAGCCGGCAAGGCTATCATAAAATGTGGGAACGCCCCAACTATAGACATACGTAAGCCGACTAGGCTGCCACTACATACAGCATCCCAAGACATATATATGCGCAAGCCGACAAGGCTGCCACTACGAATGGGTACGTCCCAAAATATAAATCACATGGACAGAACTGAACAAAGAATCGTATACAACCCACACATATGTCTACGCGTACCTCTAAGAGTATCAACAAGAATATATACGCACGGACAGGCCCCGCCGTACCCCTGAATAAACATATACATAAATCGGAAGATCTGTGTCAAAAGTCTAGACTCCGGAACAACGGAGCACTCCAAGACAATCGAGTAGAAATCCTAAAAGGGAAGGGGCCCCAAATAAGAATGACCTGGGCATGAAACGGGCCCCCCCCAAAAAAAAAGGGTTTGATTTAAATATGTTTTCCCAGTATATAA
>NW_026721868.1:0-7431 GCF_029784015.1 Lycium ferocissimum | reverse complement strand
AGAATTTCAATTTGGGAAGTGGAAAGTAATTAACAGGCCCATTAGGGTTTTCCCGTTCTCGACGTAAGTATGATTCCATATGGGTGATTGTGGATAGACTCACGAAGTCACCTCATTTCTTACCAGTCAGAACTACATATGTGGCAGAAGATTATGCAAAGCTTTATGGTAAAGAGATAGTGCGACTTCACAGTGTTCTAGTATGCTCATTATCTCGAATGAAGGAACTCGGGGGCCGAGCGTTTTTTGGAAGTCCTTCCGGTAGGTTTAAGGGACCTCGAGTGAGCCTTAGCACGACATTTCACCCACAGACCGATGGACAAGCTCAACGTACTATTCAGACCCTTGAGGATATGTTACAGGCATGTGTGTTGGATTTCGGAGGAAATTGGGATGATCACTTACCCCTTATTGAATTTGCTTATAATAATAGTTATCATTCTAGCATCCAAATGGCACCGTATGAGGCTTTATATGGGCAAAAGTGTAGATCCCCAATTGGGTGGTTTGAAGTAGGAGAGACTAAATTGATAGAGCCAGACTTGGTTCAGCAAGCCATAGAGAAAGTTAATGTTATATCCCATATTTTGTACGTTGGAATATTTTAAGTTAGTTGCGACAAGTTATGGACAAGGCTATTTTTCGACTTTGTTTTAGGTATAAGTTGCATATTCAACTTTTATTGGTATGGAGTATTAAGGGTAAATTTGGAATAAGGAAAACTAGGGGCTAAAAGTTGGAAAAATTATTTCATGAAGTGGCCAAAAGGACAAAGTGGCCGTGTATATTGGAAGTGGGGCCCACCCATGGTTGGCCAATTAATTCAAGCCATTAAAGAGGACATCTGTTCATCTTATATTGCAAGAGGTATATATATATATATATAGGCAAAGGATGACCAAGTCAAGTAATTACTCATCATTTTCAACCTTAAGAAAATTCAAGAACTTTGGAGAAAAACAAGAGGGGAGTATTCGGCCATGGTGACCGAATTTGAGGTCCCAAAATTTGATCAAGAAAAATTATTTTCTTCTAGTCTCTCTACTAATTGGAAGGTACTCTACAACGTGGGGTAGTTGTTGGAGCGAGTAGATCATTCGTTGTTGCCATATACAAAGCCTAGCCGAGAGATGAAGTGGGGTGAAGAAGGTAAGGTTCAATTTTTATTTTCATATGTTATGCATGGTTTGTGTATGTTGTGGAGTGTGGAAATGAATGCAATTCATGAAATTATGGTGTGGAAGTTGTAGCTAGTGTATATGTTGCTTTGGTGTAGGCATGATGAACTAATCTTATTTAGCATGTTTGGATTGTTGTGTTGTGGATTCTATGATGCAAATGAAAGTTTAATGGTTCAAATTGAAGTTACAATCATGTGTGGGATGTTTTGAAATCCACTGCGGATTAAATGTAGTTTCTTGTATTTATGAAGATGATGTTGTTAAAGTTTGGATTGTGGGTGTAGTTGATGAATTTGAAAGAAAGAAATGCGTTGTTGATTGTTTTCTTGAACTTGGAGGGTTTCGGGTTGCATGGTGTATTGGAGGGGCTGATTTGAATATTTTGTGGATTGTCCAAAGTGTTCTTGAATCTTGTTTAAATGGTTTGGATTAGTACTTGAACGTGTGAATATTGATGTTGGTTTGATCGTATGCGGTTGATTCGAATGAAAATGCAATATTGTCGAATTATATAGAAAAGAGTTACTAATGTTAGAACGCATTTTGAATTTATTATTGATGTTGTTGGAATGGTTGTTGGTATTGTTGTTGATAATATTGGCCGAGTTGAATTCTCGGGGTTGTTGAACTTATAGGGGAAATGCTGCCCAAATTTCTGTAAATAAAGTGATGGCTTGGGATTGGATCCTTAAGTACTTAAAGCTAATGTTTGGTGTTTAATGACGTTATTGTAGCTCTTGGAGAGCCCGAGACTTAAGTTTGGATTAGCTTAGGAAGCGAATGAGGTATGTAAAGCTTACCCTTTCTTTCTTTTGGCATGTCTTAGACGTAAGTAAGATATGACATGATATGTGCCTTGGGGTAACTCCATTCTTAGGTCCCGAGCATGTTTACGATTCTTATTTGCTTCTTGATGTTGACGTTCTTCATATGGTCGGACTAAGGTCCTTAAGTCTTATGTATGATTGAATTTCAAATGTTGCAAAAGAATTTTTATTCTTAAAAGGATCCTATGTCTAAGAATGGCCGTAACTTTCATAGACAGAACCGGATTGCTTTGATATGTTCGCAAATGATTCTATAACGTATAATGACTTTAAATTTCATGGGCGGGCCCGGATTGGTTTGATGCATATCCGTGGTCCCCGAGATTTTCTTTTTGCATCCCTAACGACTCTTTTGAAAGAACTTGATATGATTATCGTTTTAACTCTCGAGCATCGACTACTTACTTATCCATTGAGTCTGTAATGATGATTCATGTGCATATGGTTTCTCACTACTCTGCTCGTGCAAAGCTCAATATGATGATTTTACTCACCGAGTCCCTCACTAGAGGGCCGGGACACGCTATGCATGCATATGTACACGATGATTATTTGTTTATGTTTCAGAGTCAAGCCTTATGATTTTCTGTACTCCTTATTCAGTATGATCCGGTTTACTGTATTTCATGCTTTACATGCTCAGTACGTATTCCGTACTGACCCCCTTTCTTCGGGGGCTGCGTTTCATGCCACGCAGTACATACAGATGAGTAGAAGATGTTCCAGCTGGGTTGGCGAGCTCCATTTCCTCCCGGAGTGCTGCCGAGTCAGAGTGCTTTTGTTATGGTATCTGGAGTTATGTTAGAGACTTTGCAGACAGTGTCGTGTATATAAGACGTCAGTTTTGTAAGCGGCTATGTAAGCCGATGTATTATTATGCATTGTGTTACAAGCTTCATATGTTACAGATTTTATTTGACTTGAGAAAGATGAAAAGCATATTGTTCTTCGAAAAGCTTTCCTTGTGCATTCTGTCATGATTTAAGGGTCCAGCATGATTATGAGTATAACGAGAGTTAGCGGGTTCGCTCGGCCCTAAGTAAGGGTCGGGTGCCCATCACGCCCTATCGGAAATTAGGGTGTGACAGTTAAGCTCATACAAGGTCAGCTACTAGCAGCCCAAAGTCATCAAAAGTCCTATGCAGATAATCGTCGAAGGGACTTAGAGTTCCAAGTGAAAGATTGGGTATTCTTAAAAGTGTCACCGATGAAGGGCGTTATGAGATTTGGCAAAAAGGGGAAGCTTAGTCCCCGGTACATTAGGCCTTATGGGATTGTGCGCAAGGTAGGCAAAGTGGCTTATAAGTTAGATCTACCTCCTGATTTGGAGTCAGTTCACCCAGTTTTCCATGTTTCGATGCTCCGAAATTGTGTTGGAGATCCTACTTGGATCGTGCCAGTAAATGATGTTCAAGTGACAGAAAAGGTGACTTATGAAGAGGTACCCATTGCCATATTAGATAGGCAAGTACGGAGGCTTAGAAACAAAGAAGTGGCCGAAGTTAAGGTTTTATAGAGAAACAATAACCGAGAAGAGATGACATGGGAAGCGGAAGAAATCATGAAATCCAAGTACCCGCACTTATTTCAGCCCCCGGAAGAAATCCAAGATGAGACATCAAGATCATGAGGTATGTATGCTTTCCTTTTTATACATTTGGGTCGTGTGTGGCCAAAATCTATTGCTATTATGTTGTGGCCCCGTGAGGCATTGTTATTATAGGTTGTTGTGACAGGATGGCAGTGCCATATTACAGGGGAAACTCTGACGAAATTTTTGTAGAATCCCCGAGGACTTAACATTCGAGGACGAATGTTCTTAAGGGGGGAAGAATGTTACACCTCGGAAAATTTTTCGTCGATGCACAGTGAATAGAGTAATGAAGAGCACAAAGTATACGGTATTGCAATAACTAAGGAAGGACATTTGATGACCCTAATTGTGATTTCAAAGACGTTCGAGATAAGAGAAGAAAGTTTGCCAAGAGAAGGCAAGGCATACGATATGTATCAGAAAGGATTTACGAGTAACAAGTTAATGATGATTTAATGAGGCTTTGGAGAAGAGCTATAACGTCCCTTAGATTGCTAATGAGGTGATAAACAAGTGTTAAGAAGGTTCAATAAGTAGTGGAGATCAAACGAGTCAAAATGAGTTCGGATGAATTGGGCATTATACGGCCCACCATATTGGCCGTATAAATTATACTGGCCGCATGTTTGGCCGTAAAATCAACCCAGATTAGCACACCTCCTCATGGACCAAATCTACGGCCACACATACGGTTAGTATAATTTATACAGACCGTATGTTGGTCCGTGAAATCCAAGTGGGACTGAATTGTGTATTATTAATAAGGGACCAAATTCATTTTATTTCATTTCCCTTTCACACCCCTTCTCTCTAGAATATTTCTCCACACTTCTCCCATAAGAATTCAAGAGATATTAGTGATCAACTTCATCAAACCAAGTGAATCAAGTGTAAGAAACCCATTAAAGTTCATCCAAGACAAGAAATCCAAGTGGAGGTGGAACTAGGGTTTTGTTCAAGTGAAGTGTTTCCACCCAAGGTTCATTTCTATACCATCTAAGGTAAGTTTTATGGTATTTCCATGTTGTTTAAGGTATTGAGAAGTTGAAACACTTAGATTGTAGAACGATATAGAAAATGGGTCTTGAATGTGAGAATAGTGGTGTTTGTGAGTAGTAGCTTGGGTTGAGTAATGATTCTTGATATGTTATGATTATAATCATGTTATAAATGATATTAAGAACATAGGATATACATTGTATATGAATGAATGTAATCGTGTGCTATGACCACGAATATGGATAATTGGGAGTGAATTGAGAAGTAAGGATAAGGTAGATGAATAAAGACTATTGTTATGATGTTGCGAATGTTATTATTGATGTTTGGGAGTTGATTTATGATATGGAGGAAGTCGTATAAATAAAGGAGATGTTGCCCAACTTTCTCTAGCTTTAGTCATATATGCTAGCTATCGATTTTCTAATGTTAGTATAACTCTAATGAAGGTAGAAACGTGAGCATTGAAGGAGAACGTGCAAGTGGTAGAATAGTTGAACGGAAAGGTATGTAAGGCTAACCCTTCTTTCATAAGGCATGGTTCCTTGGCCAAATATCTATTCTTCTATGAGCTTATGATGTCCTCCAAATGATTCTATCCTTAAAAGCTACTAAGCTCATGATTCTCGATATGTTACGATTGTACTAAATTCCTTTTATGGAGTAATCCCCTAAGGATAGATGTAATGAACGACGATAGTAATGATGCTAAAGATTCTTATGAGCTTTTATGTATATGTGCCTCTGTATGGCTACTATGAAACCCCGAGCTTATATGGCCGGGTAGAATATAAATATATATATATTGCGCGCGCATCACTGCAGTTGGGTACGGATAACCCTGAGCCTTGGTAGGGCCAGGTATGTATGACCCTGAGCCTTAGTAGGGCCAGGTATGAGAAACACCGAACCTTCATGGTCGGGTATGCTGTGTAAATGATATGTATATGATATGAATATGAATACGAATATGCTATGAATACGGAACGCTATGAATATGAATATGTAAATGAATACGAGTATGAATGGAAATATGACTACGAATACGAATATGGATATGGAATGTAAACGAGTTCGGATACCAATATGGATGTATGTACACAATCATGCATTAGAAATGGGAAGACCCTATGAAAAACAAGTAAGTGTTTATGAAGATGATACTATTATCTCCCATCCTATGCTATTTCTTATGTTGTCTATTATGCTTTCATAATGATGTTGATCATGCTTTACATATTCTGTACATTCTTCGTACTGACGTCCTGTTGTTTGTGGATGCTGCGTCATGCCCGCAGGTGGCCAGGGAGACAAACATGATTCATAGCTTTATTACTCAGGGACTACTTAGCGGAGCTCTGTTTCATTCGGAGCTACAGCTTTTGGTATTTTATTCTTTTGTGTATATATTTATGGGCATGGCGGGGTCCTGTCCCGCCTATATTATATGATATACTCTCCTTAGAGGCTCGTAAACATGTGGATATGGTTAGATGTATTTGGCCTTGTTGGCCTATATTTTGGGTATCATCTTGTTAGCCTCGTCGGCTTATGTACACCTATATGGGCATTGTTATTGATGATGATATATATGCATTGTTACCCAATGGAATTAGTATGAATAATGGATGGAAAGTATGATTTAGCTATGTGGCTCAGCTAGATGTAAATGTGAAAGTATGATAAAAGATGCCCGGGTGGGTTAGCACCGGGTGCCCGTCGCGGCCCTCTGGTTGGGTCGTGACACTTAGTAAGAGTGATTTGTTGAGGATAGGATTGGATTTGGGAAAAAAAGGGTTTTGACTCCGAATGCGAGGACGAGTGTGAGTTTGCTAGGGATTACCAGATTCGACGAGTATAGTGATTGCGTATGGTAGATAAGTGGAGTTGAGAGTAAGTACTAACAGGTTGATATTGTCACGACCCAACCTCGTAGGCCGTGACTAGTGCCCGAGCTGGACACTCGTATACACCTGTTAGCAACAATCAGCCCACAACTAGCATGATAAAGAACTTATATATAAAAAGGCAAGACGTCGTCTCAAAACTGTCGCATATATATATCAAGACAACCTGTCTCCTGTGGAGTCACAACTACCAACAGATAACATCGTACATAAGCCGGCAAGGCTATCATAACATGTGGGAACGTCCCAACTATATATATACGCAAGCCGACAAGGCTGCCACTACATACAGCGTTCCAAAACATATATACATACGCAAGCCGAAAAGGCTGCCACTACGAATGGGAACGTCCCAAAACATAAGTCATATATACACAACTGGACAACAACTATATACAAACTCACACACATCTCTACAGACCTCTAAGAGTAACAACAGTATCATATGACGGGACAGGGCCCCGCCGTACCCCTGGATACATACATATATATACAATAAGAGGATCTGTACCAAAATCTAGGCTCCGGGACAAGGGAGCACTCCAAGATAGCTGAATAGATATCCTAAGCTGGCGGATCACCGAAGCGAGTATCTGTACCTGCGGGCATGAAACGCAGCCCCCCGAAGAAAGGGGGTCAGTACGGAATATGTACTGAGCATGTAAAGCATAAAATACAGTAAACAGGATCATACTGAAATAAGGAGTATAGAAAACTAGTACAATAATCAGAAAACCACAAGGTTTACCTTTGAAACATAAATCATGCGTGTCAATATCATGCTCAACCCGTTATGAAACTTAATGACATAATTAGATAATCATCCTGTACATATGTATATATATAACGTGTCCCGGCCCTCTAGTGAGGGACTCGGTGAATAAAATCATCATATGCCATCCTGGCCGCCATCTCCGTATCAT
>NW_026721867.1:0-8208 GCF_029784015.1 Lycium ferocissimum | reverse complement strand
TTTAGGGATTTTTGGGAAAACTTAATATTGTTTCCACTTTGACTTCGCATATACGGGCTTCTTAATTACTTAATGAATTATGATTATGATTTTATGCATATGATCGCTCACGACTCCGCTCGTGCTTATGGTTATTGTTTCGTTCACCGATCCCGGCCGGTTATATTTCGCGCGTTATGACATATTCTGGTGTGATGCTGTGTTACGGTTCCCCGAGCTCGCTAGAGAGCCGGGCTCCGTTTATATTGGTGTTATGCTGTGTACGGTGTTATGGTTGGCTATGACGTGTTATGGGGATATGTCGGGTTACGGAGGTATGAAACCTTCTGGTGTGATGCTGTGGTATGGCGCCATCGACGCGGCGACCATCGTTCTAAGAGCTTTGTGCATGACTTATATTTTAATTACATATTTGACATTTTACATATCATATCTATTTTCTCGTATTCATTATTGTGATTACGTACTTCGCTTACATACTCGGTACATATTCTCGCACCGACCCCCCGCGTCTTCGGGGGGGGGGGGGCTGCGTTCATGCCCGCAGGTACAGACGTTCAGCTTGGTGATCCACCCGCTTAGGTTACCTATTCAGCTTTCTGGGAGTGCTCCTTCTTCCGGAGCTCATATATTTTGGTATATATTTTCTTCTGATGTATATGCACATTATTATTCAGGGGTACGACGGGGCCCTGTCCCGTCATATGATTTCGTTATTCTGTTTAGAGGCCTGTGGATATGTATGTGGGTTATGGCTATGTCTGTACAGTATATGTATATGTGATATGTTCTGGGCGGTTCACCGCCACGGCAGCCTTGCCGGCTCGCCTGTATATGTGTTTATGGATATGTTGGCCCTGTGTGGCCTTTGTTGGTATTTTCTGCGTGCAGGTTAATTTTGACTAGTAAGAAAAACAGAGGAAACTCTGCCCAAATTTTATTAAATATTTGAGTTACTATTTTTGGGACTTTGGTACGTACGGGTGCCCAGGTCGGGCGCTAGTCGCGGCCTACGGGGTTGGGTCGTGACAATACGGAAGAGTAGAGGATATTGCTAGAAGATGTTCTAGCTGGATTGGCGAGCTCCATTTCCTTCCGGAGTGTTGCCGAGTCAGAGTATCTATGTTATGGTATCTTGATTGATGTTAGAGACTTTGCGTGGTGAGTCACATATATAGCATGTCAGTCTTGTAAGCGGCTCTACAAGCCGATGTATTATTATGCATTATGTCACAAATTTCATATGATTACAGATTTTATTTTATTTGAGAACGACGAAAAGAATTTTTTTTGAAGAGCTTTCATTATGCATTTCATTTCGTGATTTAAGAGTCCAGTGAGATTATGAACATAACGAGAACCAGCGGGTTCGCTCAGCTCTGAGTAAGGGGTCGGGTGCCCATCATGCCCCATCAGGATTGGGGTGTGATAAATTGGTATCAGACCAGTTCGTCCTTGGGGTTGTCTGCAAAGTCATGTCCAGCAGAGTCCTGTTTATCGTGTGAAGCGCACCACATTTATAAACAGGAGGCTACGGGGCATCTAGGGTGGTTACTCTTCTTTCACATCTAAGATCGTGCGATAGAGCCAAGTCATAGGAAATGAGATTCTTTATACTAACCTTTGATATCAGCAGAAGCACAGTATCGACGGGAGAAAGTGAGTGATGATATTGGAAGTCACAGAGGTAAGTCACCTCGTTGAGGCTACGTTATCAGGATATATATATATATATATGATAATGGATCGGTTGACATAGAGGTAAGTCAGTGTAAGAACAAGTAGAGGAATTGGTTAAATGTATCTCTTGATGATAAGTTCAGTCATAAGTTTGTGAACTGGACAATTGAATGAATCAGTACAAAGGTAAGCAATGGCACGAAGGATGTGTATCGGGTAAGGTAAGAATATTGCATGATGATTGAGATGTAAAGATGAAGAATGAAAAAGGAAGGTAAACGAAGATATAACGAGCGCATCGCTAAAGGATCGGCACATCTCGAGGTGTGATATATGAGGTAAGTTTTGATATCTTTGTTCTTTTACCGGAAATCGGGAGCCCAGGGTGGCTAGGATATATATGTATATATATATATATATATATATATATATATATATATATATATATATGCCCCGCGAGGCATTGCGGTATTTTTGCGTGTGTTTTGGATAGTAAGAATTATAAAGGAGACTCGCTTAATTTTTTTCAAAATCAGGTCATTTGGTTAGGTACACCTAACAGGAAGAAGCGTGAAAAGAAAATATCGTAAATAGACAATAAGTGGGATGTGTTGCTTTAGAGGAGTTATGGATTTGGCATGACCTAAAGAATGATCTGTGAGGAAGGTGAGTTATACGAAGAGAAGGTTATTATGACAAATTCGAAGATATTAAAGTATCGAAAGGATTATGGGATTAGTTATACATTTAAGTCAAGTTAAAGAGTATTACTGCAAATAGATACGGCCGAATCTTGACATATTATAGATGTCGAAGCTATGGAGATAGTTTTATACAAGTTGGATTGAGGGAAATAGTAGAGTTGCGTTAATAAGGCGATACAATATGAAGGGACTACGCGGAGAGTTGAGGCCAAAGGTAGGATTATAAGTGAAGGACATATGCCTATCATATTACAGATAAATTGAGGGAAAGTGCAAGGCAACTCAAGCTATGAAAGTATCGTTGAGTTAAGCTAAGTAGAACATAACGAAATTGAGATCCAAAGAAGACCAAGGACAGAACTAGCGTGCAAAAGGAACGGAAGCATTAAAAGATAACCAGAAGTGAAAGGAAAGAGGAAGGTAAGGATGATTACACGGAATGGTATTTATGGTAAAGAGAAATACTAGAGAAAATTGGGAAGATTGGTAGTACTAAAATATGATTTAAAAAGAGAAAGGTTAACTCTAATGGAGTGTGATACTGAAGTATCGATTGGGATGGATAACCACAAGTGAAATACGACGAGTCTATAAGTAAAATGAAGTAACAAAGATGACAGAGACAGGGGCATAGACTACGAAGGTTTGTAACAAATGTGAATAACTTGGTAAGACAACTTATGTGGTAAGTGTAATGGGGTCAATCAGAAAGAGTTACAGGTTAAGTATGCTTACTCAACGAGGTTTATTCTGTTTTATAAGCAGTGTTACGAATGAGATCAAGAAGTGGTACTCTATAGAATTGATTATGATTGGGATATAATGAGAATGTAGCAAGAACGATAGTACAAAGTAAGTAAAGTATAGCGAGGAAACGACTAAAGAGGTGACATGTTCTATGTAAATAGAGAGTGAATGCAAGGGTGAGACCAATAAGCGAGACATGAAGCAGTGGATAAGAAAGCTTATAAGACCTTGTTAGGGAAAGTTCAGCATAGAGGTTTCGCAATGACAGGAGTGATAGCGAGCACGAGGGAAGAGGAAGTCAACTCGAAAAAGAAATCAGAGAAAGGTGACATAGCAAAGTAGTGGCGGAGAATCGAGATCACGAATGATATTTTGGCTGAATGTAGAAGACTAAGACAATGGAAAGATGAATGACTAAATAGAACGATTGTTAGGAAAAGGATCAGCATAATAAGGATGAGAGGGAATGAGTAGGATAAGTGTTGGAAGCAAAGAATGGATTGTATAGAAGTTATATATTTTGAAGGACAAAGCGGTACTGAGTTAAGAACAGGGTTCCTTGTGCGAGGAATAAAGGATTAATTATAGAACGGAGTAAATATGGGTATAGAAAGTAAAGGAAACATGCGAAGTACACAAGCTTAAGGAGTAGTCGTATTATGTGAAAAGGAAGATACGTCTCCTATGGATACCCTATACTAAGACAGAACAAGTAAAGTACGTAAAGGAATAAGCTGGAAAGAAAAATGTGGCTATGAGTTACGAGTTCACCACATGATGATAAAGCGATAAAACAAGGACATCATCAATAACCAATAAAGATATGACTATGATTGTCATTGAAATCAATGCTGAGTACAACACGAGAATAAAAGAGTATGACGTACAAGGGGCATTAGTTGCACATGAGACTTAGATCCTTGATAAGACAGATGGTGGTTTAAGGGAAATGCATTATGGTTACTGTAAGTCGATTACGGGAAAGAGAGAAATAACTTAAGATGGAAAGAAAAGGGGAAGATGACGGTACCAGTGAATGCTGACTATTGAATAATGGGATAAGTGACACTACATGGATGGTACAGACGATTAGAAATACTATTATTTTGAGTATCCCCATGGGACAGAGTTGTTAATTGGAGCGGAGGTAAACATTGACTCATAATTAACGGTTGAGCTAAGCAAAATACATCATTGTTTGGATTGCTATGTTGGCTATACTACTGAATTACGCAACTGCAAGATGAGTATGTTAATACTTCACATATGAATTGCTGCAACTACGGGAAGTGGCGTGAATATGATGCCATATAATAAGGGAATTGAGGAAAGGGATACGTGAATTCAAGACTAGAGGTGAGGTAATGGATTTGCGAATGATATAAGACCCTAAAAGGGGGAAAGCAAGTAAGGAAAGCATAAGTGTAGAGATTGAAACGACGAATCCTAAGATGTGACAAGTATAGACCCTAAAACAAAAAGTGAGAGTTATACGGAAATGATATAGTTGGTATTGGTATACATTTCAGTATGGACATTAAGTGAATCGATGAAAGGAACGTATTAGGCTTAAAATTAAAAGTAAGGACTGAAGATCGAAGTGTGGATTCATTTTGAAGGCACCGTAAGGTAAGACTCATAAGGAGAAAGCGAGTGAATAGAGTGCAAAGATTCTAAACGCACTCAGATATGGAAAAAGGATGTAGTTTGAAGTGAGAATTTTTGTAGAAGCGAGTTCAATAAGATCTAAGGGTTAGTCGGCAAAAAGGAATTATGATGTTCGATGCTCCAAAGAAGAAATTTATCGGCTGAAGGCCAAGCTCGGGCATATTGACATATCAAGAAGGCATAAAAAAGGAGTAGACACAAATCGAAAATAAGTGATGCTATGAGGTAGGCATAGGAAGGAATTATGGAAAACAACTCAAGTGAGCACTTCACGCCAATATGAACTACGATATTTCTGGACCATGATTTGAATCCCTTGCAAAGGAAAAAAAATAAAATTGGGTCGTACCTAAGTATCCAGTGATATGCCTTAAAGGGTAATAAAAAGAGCAAGAAAGATCTCCAAGTTAAATTTCACCAAGGGTGATAGAGGGGATGAAAAATCCAAAGGACACTTCGGATGACAACGACTATTATAACGAAAGTAACAACGATTGGTAGCTTGGTAATTTTCTGAAGAAAGGAAGAACGCTGCTCTTATGAATGGAAATAAAAGAGTTTACCGGATATTAGAAAATAGTTCATGGACCGCTAATGATACTAAACATGAGAGTATATGCTATGGAATTATATGAACCGTCAACGTGAAGCTATACCCAATTATCATTGCAAAAAGGTCATATTAGAAAGCCAATAAGGAATAACGACAAATAAAGTGATCGTCGGTACAAGGAAATCGAAGCTAGATATATATATGTTGTAAGAGAGTCATAATGGAGACAAAATAACAGTGAGATTCGAGTTAATTTCTGACTATGTACATGAAAACAAAGAAGTGAAAGAAGCTGACTGAAGGCAATAAAGAAGTTAAGGAAGAATGAGAAGAGACTGGCCCAAGTTATAGTCTAAGCAAACGGTAATCGGACCCTAAGGGAAGAATAACGGTTCAAAGGAAACAAAGATGGTGTTGTGGGTTGGCAATACTGCAACATTCGAGGATGAATGTTTCGAAGAGGGGAAGGATGTTACACCCCGTAGTTTCTGTACGTTGAAATTCGTTAGGCATTAGCTATTCAAGTGCAAACATCGGAGTTATGGTTAAGAAAATGCAAGATCATAGGTGTTCATGTTATGATTATAAGAGCCAGAGTTTGCGTAACGGGTTATAGGAGGATTGGAAGACCAGTGAACTAAGGGATTAAGCTTCCGAGGCTTTGAAGGAAAGTTGGGCAAGGTTTGGTACGAAAATTTTGGTCTAACTGGAAGAAGAATATGTTTTAGCATATTAAGAGTTTTGAATTGAAACAAAAGTCTAAATTGAAGTTCGGGAAGTCTAGTTTCCAACGCAACAAACCGCTCCTCAATAGGACAACGGGATAAGGAGATATGGACGTTACAAGTCAGGCTGACAAGCCAGGAAAATGGTCTGCGCGAACGCGCCAGGGAGTGGCGCGAACGCGCAGAAGGCCAAGGGCTAACACAGCGTGAACGCGCAACAAATTTTGAGGCCCGAGTTCAGGATGAAGGTTATATTATAAGAATGTAATAATAACATATATATATATATATATATGACATTTGGAGACCCTATATGGGGTGAATTGGTTTATATGGCACGTAATGAGAAACCCTCGTTGTTGCACGCTAAGTGGGACCCACACAATGGAGCTTTATAAAGGACGTATGAAGAGACATATGAGTAGTACATGCAAAGTTGAGTAAGTCCTAAGAAGGACCCATAAGCCAAATATGGGCATAAGTCCTCCAAAATGATGATTTAAAGATACATTTTCGGATGATCTGACTTGGAGGGGCCAAAACGATATTATAAGTTTGTAATTTGGAAAAACGCCTAGAATCAAAGTTGTAGATAATTGAAAGAAATTTCCAACCATAGGTCGTGGGACCTCACACGATATCGGGATCAAGAGTTATGACCTTTTTACTGAACGAACGCGCAGTCAGAAAAAACTGGTCTGCGCGAACGCGCCCAAAGGTGGCGCGATCGCGCTGAACGATTTCAGAGTCGGTGCAGGCAGATTCTGGAGCTTTATTTAAAGGGGCCAAGCCCCCATTTTCTCCACCAAACACCTCAAAAACCTCTCCAAAATTCTGGAGAGTTCTCCCCAACTCCCCAAATCAAATTTTAGCCCAAACCAGGTATAATTCCCAAATTTGGGTGCGGATAGCGTATAGTTATTGTTGCAGAATCATATAGCGGCGTGTTGTGGCTTAAAATTAGCGTGGAAAAGTGAAGATACAGCAATATTAAAGGGATAAAGGTATGAATCTCTTCCTATTTACGTGAATACCGGTTTATTCTCCAAGTTAGCGTAGTTAATAATTGTATAGTGGGTTAATTAGTTACGAAAGTTGGAGAACAGCGTGTGGGCCGTTCTATGGAATACTTTGGTGTTTGAAATGATGCTATTGATGTTAGTATTGTTGTGATTATTGTTGGTTGTTGAATTGGGAATTCGGGCTAGGCATATAAACAGGGGAGATGCTGCCCGATTTTCGGCCGAATATAGAATAGTTTGATTTGAAACTTGGAATAAGTGTGCAATAAAGAGGCTAACACTAGTGTAAATCCTCTTAAATGTAGACTTGCGAGCTCGGACAAATAAGCGTAGCTAATAGGAGGTGGAACAGGTATGTTAAGGCTCGTCCCTTTCTTCCAAAGGCATGATTCCTATAGTATGATTTCATAAATGTTTCCGTAACCTTAAAGCTAAAAGTAAATGGTTCTTAAACCTTTTTATGATGTTAAATGAAATATGTTCTAAGAGTGTCACACCCTGAATCCGACAGGGTGAGATGGGCACCCGACCCTTACCTAGGGCCGAGCGAACCCGCGGACTCTCATAACACTTATAGCCACACTGGGCCCACAAAGCATAACATAAGCACAGGGTGAAATTTTTTTCGGAAAACATACATGCCTTTCATCTTTTCAAATCAGACAAAATCCGTAACCATAGCGAATCTGTAAAACACACGAAATTCATAACACAATGCATAACGTACACAGCTTACATAGCTTGGTTACAAACGGACCTCTCGTACACACGACCACATCTGCAAAGTCTCTAACATAACCCGGACACCATACGAACACTCCGACCGCAAAGCACTCGGAGGAAATGGAGCTCGCCAATCCAGTAGCGGAACATCTTCTGCTAACATCATCATCTCATCTCAGGTACTGCGCGGCATGAAACGCACTGGCCGAAGAAATCGAGACGGAATATGTACCGAGTATGCAGCGAAGATACGAAAAACGAAATAAAGTGTACCAAACGCGAAAATAATAGTCCCAATACCAACGCACTTACATCCGACACCGGTATCATACATGCATTCACACCTATACCGCTGCCAGAACTCAGTCAAGCATTATCACCAATAT
>NW_026721866.1:0-8203 GCF_029784015.1 Lycium ferocissimum | reverse complement strand
GAATTAATGATTACTAATGAAGTTTTGGAGGAGAGTTATAACGTCCCTTGGATTGTTAATAAAGTTTTCAACAAGTGTTAAGAAGGTTCCATAAGGATTGGAGATCGAACGAAACGACGGAGATCATTTCAGGGGGCAGGGGTTATACGATCGACTTATACAGTCCGTATAAGGGTCCGTATAACACCCAGCAGAGTTGGTGTCTGCCCAGTGGTGAACCACGACCACTTATACGGGCCGTGTAATGTTCGACGGACCGTATAAGTGTCCGTGGAAGTCCCGACGGGCTGATTTCTAGTGTTTGTACAAATAGATGCCTTGGGATCTTTTACTTCATTTTTCATCTTTTACAAGTATTGAGAGCTCAAAACCCTTCTCTAAGCACATTTCACTCAATTCCAAAAGAACACAAAGATCAAAAGGCTAAAATCAAGTGTTTATGTGTTAGAAAGCTTCCAAGGGTTAGAAGACTACAAGAAATCCAAGTGAAGGTAAAACTAGGGTTTTGCTCAAGTGAGGTGTTTGCACTCAAGGTTCATTCCCACACAATCTAAGGTAAGTTTTATGACATTTCCATGTTGTTTAAGGTGTTTGAAAGTTAAAACACTTGGATTACAAAAAGGATATAGAAATGGGTCATGAATGTGGGAATAGTGTCACTTTTGAATAGATGTTTAGATTGAGTTATGGTTCTTAATACATTATGATTTTAATCATGTTATAAATGATATTGAGAACTTGGAATGGACATTGTATATGAATGAGCGTAATTGTGTGATATGACCATGAATATGGATGAATCGAAGTGAATTGAGAAGTGAGGATAATGTAGTTGAATAAAGGCTATTGTTATGATGTTGTGAATGTTAGTATTGATGTTTGGGAGTTGATATATGATATGGAGGAAGTCGTATAAATAAAGGAGATGCTATCCGATTTTCTCTAGATTTAGTCATATATGCTAAGTCATCGATTTCCTAATGTTAGTATGTACTCGAATGAAGGTAGAAATGTGAGCATCGAAGAAGAACATACGAGTGATAGAATAGTTGAACGAAGAGGTATGTAAGGCTAACCCTTCTTTCCTAAGGCATGGTTCTTTGGCCAAATATCTATCCTTCTATGAGCCTATGATATTCTCTCCAATGATTCTATCTCCAAAAAGCTACTAAGCTTATGATACGATTGTGTCACGACCCAACCCCGTAGGCCGTGACTAGTGCCCGAGCTGGACACTCGTATACGTACCTGTTCGATATAGATGAACTGAAACTAAACACAATATAGAAGCTTGCAAAGACAAGACGTTATTTTAGAACATCAGCTCTATACATATAGGTAACCTATCTCCTGAGGAGTCACAACCAATCAAAGATACATAGTACACGAGCCGACAAGGGGCGCCATAACGTATGGGAACATCCCAAATATATATATACGCAAGCCGACAAGGCTGCCACTACATACAACATCCCAAAATATATCATATTGACACAGCTGAACAACATCTATATACCACCCACACATATGTCTACAGACCTCTAAGAGTATCGATAGTGAAATATGACGGGACATGGCCCCGCCGTACCCCTGGATAAACATATATATACATCAAAAGATGCAGTACCAAAAGTCTGAGGCTCGGAACAATGGAGCACTCCACGGCAGTGAATAGAAGTCCTAAGGCAGGATCACCAAAGCGAGTATCCGCACTGCGGGCATGAAACGCATCCCCCGAAGAATGGGGGTCGGTACGAGAGATATGTACTGAGTATATAAAGCATGAAACACAATAAGGAAGATCATAACTGAAGTAGAGATTTCAGGAGACAAGTATGATAATCAAGAAATCACTGTACCTGTACCTTATGAAACAAAATCAAGCATATCATTATCATGCACCATACCCGGCCCATTATGGGACTCGGTGAATAAAGTCGTGTACACGTATACCATACACGCCCATCATGGGACTCGGTGCCATAATCATATCGTCATATCATCATAAACATATACCGTACCCGGCCCTCTAGTGAAGGACTCGATGAACAATGCAGTGAAACTGTGCACGAATACATACCCGGCCCATCGGGGGACTCGGTGAAAGATATAATAACAGCGTGCACGAGCAGAGTAGTGAGCAACCATATGCAAACTAAATCATCATCTGAGACTTGATGGAATGTGTTGAATGAACTAACACTCGAATATCAAAGGCGATAGTCATGTTAAGTACCCTCTGAACATCACTATGGACTATATCAAATAGAGCCTCAGGAATCATAGACATGTATCAAGATAATGTGAAATAGCTTATGGAAGTCAAGAACATTAGTCATCGTAGAGTCTCTAAGAATAGGAGCTTATACATACCGACTACTATCCAACATATAGAAGACTTGAGAGGCAATAGCTCAATTACCTTAAGAGTTCTAACATCAAGAAGTGAATAAGGATCATGAATCACACTCGAAACTTATGAATAGAATTACCCCAAAGCTCATATCATACGTCACTTATATCTAAGACATGCCAAAAGAAAGAAGGGATAGCTTTACATACCTTTAACGCTTATCCATGATACAATACATATACGCTACCCAAAGTGTCTCAACCTATATCAAGACGTTAAGAATTATAGTTAAGCTACGGAAAGGTTTAAAACGTATTTCGACGTTAGTAGCTCATTTCTAGAGAATTAGGCGGCATTTCCCTTATTTTCAAACCAACTACATAACAACCAAGTCAATATCAGCACCCACATGTTCAAGCACCATATCAAGACTCACCAAGACAAGATTCGAGAACACTCCGAGACAGCCCGCATAACATTCCAAATCAGCCCACACATTACAACATTAAATAATCGTTAGCATAACGACTACGACATATTCAAGTTATTCTTAATAATCTATAGCCATAGCACTTCATCGAAACGACCTTATAACAACCCAACCATTATAACAACACAATGTATAATCTTAACTATACTTAATTTTCCATTCGACAAGAATAACAACATGCCCAAAACAATCCGTAATCACAACATAAAAAGATGCCCGATAATCTTACGAACATCTACGAATACACCAAGCAAACCACATACGCTTCGTATACGTTATCTTGTACACTCCTTTTATCTAAATTTGTGAATCATACCAACAAATACACGACAACAACATCCATTCTTCATGCACAAGAAATCTACTTAATTATCACAATAAGTTCTTAAAACAGCCCACAAAATAAATACAACTTCAACTTTAACCGTTTAATTCCTTCACTCTCATCATATAATCCATGACAACAACAACCACAATGCTAATTAAAACTAATTCACCATTTCTAATTAGAACAGCCCCCTACACGGCCCAAATCACATCTCAACATTAACATATATGATTCCTTCACTTTTAACACATAATCCATAACATTAATAACAATAACAACAATCAAACCCAACCTAATTTGAACAACTCCAATTCTGTCCATTTCAACACCAAAACTAATCATGCAATTTTCTTACTTCCAATTCCACTTAATACAAATTAATTTCTCCATTACAACATTATTAACTCTAATTTCATGACAAAGGAACGAATCTTACCTCAAATTTAATTTGGAAAGACCTCACAATTACTTGCACCAATTACACCACTTCTTCTTCTCCAATTTAAATCCTGTTATATCCCGTATTTTGTACGTTGGAATATTTTAAGTTAGTTGCGACGAATTATGGGCAAAGCTATTTTTTTTCGATTTTGTGTAATGCACAACATGCTTATGAATTTTGTTGGATGGAAATATTAAGGAAAATTTGGGGTTAAAAGTGAAATTTTGAAAATTTAATATTTCATGAAAATGGCCATATGTGGCCATGTGTGGGGTGTGGGCCATGGGCCACTTGGATGCAACTTATATGTGATAAAAGATGACAAATTAAGTCATATTCTCCATCTTCACCACTTTAGAAAATTCAAGAAACTTGGAGAACCAAAGGAGAGGCCATTCGGCCATGGTGAGTAAAAATGGTGCCATGGGAATTGATCAAGAAAAATTATTTTCTTCTAGCTTTTCTACTAATTGGAAGGTCCTCTTCAACGTGGAGGGGTTGTTGGAGCAAGCAAAACATCCGTTCTTGTAATTCATCAACTCTAGCCGAGTGAAGAAGTTGAATGGAGAAGGTGAGATTTAATCTTGTTTACATGTTTTCATAGATGATTTGTATATGTTGTAGTATGTAGAAATGAATGGAATTCATGAAAGTTGGTATGTTGAGGTTTGGCCGTGAGAATATGATGTTATGTAGAAATGATGAACAAATTTTATTTAGTGTTTTGGATTGTTGTGTTGTGGATTCAATGATGCAATGGAAAGTTTAATGGTTCAAATTGAGGTTACAATCGTGTGTGGGCTGTTTTGAAAGCTAATGTGAATTAAATGTAATTTCTTGTATTTATGAAGATGATGTTGTTAAAGTGTGGATTGTTGGTGTAGTTGATGAATTTGAAAGAAAGAAATGTATTGTTGTTGTTCCTATTAGAATTGGGCAGTTTCGGGTAAGGTAGTATAATGGTTGAGTTGTTTTGAATATTGTGCGGATTGTTCGAAGCATTCTTGAATCGTGTTTGAATGATCTCGGATTAGTATTTGAATATGTGAGCGTCGATGTTGACTTGAATGTATGTAGTTGAATTGAATGTAAATGGAATGTCGTCGAATTATGTGGAAGAAGAGTTACTAATGTTAGAACGCGTTTCGAATTAATTATTGATTTTGTTTATATGGTTATTGGTATTGTTGTTGAAGATTTGGCCGAGTTGAATTCTCGGGGTTGCTGAATTTATAGGGGAAATGCTGCCCAAATTTCTGTAGATAAAATGATGGCTTGGAATTGAATCCTTCAGTGCTTACGACTAATGTTTGATGTCCAATGACGTTGTTGTAGATTTTGAGAAGCCGAGACTTAAATTCTGACTAGCGTAGGAAGCGGACAAGGTATGTAAAGCTTACCCTTTCCTTCTTTTGGCATGTCTTAGACGTAAATAAGCTATGATACGAGCCTCGGGGTAACTCTATTCTTATGATCCGAGCATGCCTACGATTCTTATTCATCTCTTGATGTTGGTATTCTTAATGTAGTATAAATATGGTCCTTAAGTCTTTGATATGATTGGATTTGAAATGTTGTATGAACGATTTTGTTCCTAAAGGATCTTATGTCTAAAAACGTCCGTAACTTTCATAGACAGAACCGGATTGCTTTGATATGCTCGTAAGTGATTCTATAACGTATAATGACTTTAACTTTCATGGGCGGGCCCGGAATGGGTGGATGCACATCCGTGGTTCCCGAGACTTTCCTTTGTGCAGTTCTAACGACTTTTTGAAAGGACTTGCATGACTATCGCCTTAACTCCCGAGTGTTAATTACTTGTCTATCTGTCGAGTCTGGATTGATGATTTATATGTATATGGTTTGGATACGTGTCTATGGTTTCTAAGGTTCTATCTGGTATGTTCCCGAGTGATCCTCGGAGGAAACTTGACTTGACTTAACTACTATTTGGCTATTAAACGAAGGTTCGTTTTGATCATTCTGTGGGGTCGGTAATGATGATTTTATGCATATGGTTTCTCACTACTCTGCTCGTGCATATGATTGTTACATCTTTCACTGAGTCCCGGGCCAGGACATGTTTTAGTGTACAGCTCTGCTATATTATCCACCGAGTCCCTCACTAGAGGGCCGGGACACGCTATTCACCGAGTCCCTCATTAGAGAGCCGGGACACGCTATTCACCGAGTCCCTCATTAGAGGGCCGAGACACGCTATCCACCGAGTCCCTCACTAGAGGGTCGGGACACGCTATAGGTATATATATGATGGTAATATGATCTTATTCACCGAGTCCCTCATTAGAGGGCCGGGACACGGTATATGTACATATATATGTTGGTAATATGATCTTAATTACCGAGTCCCTCATTAGAGGGCCGGGACACGCTATATGTATACACAGGTGCAGAATGATTGTCTGATTGTGTCACTAAGCCCCATGACAGGTTGGATATGATATTTTTATGCATGGTTCGATATGATATTGTTATGCATGGTTTAAGTTTAAGAGTAAGCAGGTCGGATATTCTAATTATCGTCCTCGCTTCTGTACTTTTATCTCGGTTATGACTCTGTTACTGTATTTCATGCTTTACATGCTCAGTACGTATTCCGTACTGACCCTCTTTCTTCGGCCGCGTTTCATGCCGCGCAGTACTCCACGGTGAGTGAGGACGTCGGCGTAAGTTATTCTAGCTGGGTTGGCGAGCTCCATTTCCTCTCGGAGTACTGCCGAGTCAGAGTGATTTGGTTATGGTATCTGGAGTTATATTAGAGACTTTGCAGACAGAGTCATGTATATAATATGTCAGTTTTGTAAGCGGCTATGTAAGCCGATATATCATTATGCATTATGTTACAGATTTGTTATGATTACAAATTTTATTTGATTCGAGAAGGACTAAAAGCATGTTTCTTTGAAAGGTTTACGTTATGCATTCATATCATGATTTAAGGGGCCGGATGATTATGAGTATCACGAGTCGGCGGGTTCGCTCGGCCTAAGCAAGGGGTGGTGCCCATCACGCCTATCGGGAATTAGGGTGTGACAAAATTGGTATCGAGCGATTCGTCCTAGGGTTGTTCGCAAAGTCGTGTCCAAGAGAGAGGGCATCGTTTATGGAAGTGCGCCACATTTATAAACAAGAGGCTACGGGGCATCTAGGGTGGTTACTCTTCCTTCACATCTTAGATCGTGCCATAGAGCCAAGTCATAGGAAATGAGATTCCTTACTCTGACTTTTGATTATAGCAGAATAATGACATCGATAGAAGAAAGTGATTGATGATATTGGAAGTTACTAAGCACGCAGGTAAGAAAAGGTAGTATAAAAGGTGTATGTCAAATAAGGTATTAAAGTACGATCAAAATGTAAAGTTGAAAACTGAAAAGGGAAGTAAACAAGAAAGTGTAACAGGTGCGGTTTGAGTCGGGCATACGAGGTATGTTCATCATTTTCGTACTATTATTGATATTAGGGAGCCCTGTGGCCGTGATACGATATGATATGTACATATATATATATGTTGGCCTGGTGAGGTATCATTGGTATTTCCTGCGTGCAGGTTTTGAGATAGTAAGAAATATTGAGGAAACTCTACCGAAATTTTCCCAGAAGTAAAAAGAGAATGAGATATGGGTTCGTGATATGACTTGGAAGGTCGTACTAATAGTAATGATAAGATTTGACTAAGTTGCGAGTACGGCGACCCGAGAAATAAGTTAACTCGTTGAATTGATGGTAATAGTAATCAGGAGGTCGATATCGATCTAGTAAAAAGAATTTGGAAAGGGCTTGTGATATTAAAAAATGATTTAGAAGAGATTGGAAAAAAATCTTGATGGGATGTTATGTAAGGTACTGACTGAATTGATAAGCAGTGATAAGATTCAACCTAGGGAAACTCTAGAAAAACAAAAGAACAAGAAAATCAAAACAAAGGTGGAAGAAGAGTAGAAATGGAAGAGGATAGATGGATAGATACTTGACCAAGAGCAAGAAATCTATGGACAAGAAAGGGTATATTAAACCCTAACCCTTCCAATCGGATTTACAAACCCTAGAACCTAAGCAATTCGAATCAACAAACGACTCAAATGAATCCACAAATGAGCAACATTGAATTCGATGGAAATAAGCAATTCACTTCACAACTAGAAGTAACACTTGGTTAACCAACCAAACAATCTATATTAACCTAAAGCTACCAACTACAATCTCTAATAAGAGTTTCTTCATTCAACATAGTCTAATGATGAAAATAACTAAGTCTAGTTTTTATACTAAGAGACTTAAGAGCTAGGCTAGTTATTACAAGAATGCCATTAATGAGGCAAGGGCCTTGTTTGGCTAGTTGATGGTGGCTTGAAATCCGAAAAGGCTCTCTTGCACACATAGCCATAATCCAAGCCTCAAGATTGCAATTGTGAACCTTTTGTATCCATGGCCTTTCTTTGCACGTCTAGCCACATTTGCATTTCTGTCCCTGCGACTCTAGCCACTTTGAGTGTTGGCACTTCTTTCTTGTAGCTTTCTTTCTTTCATTCCCCCTCCAAGCTACTTTCCATACTTCATAGACCT
>NW_026721865.1:0-7567 GCF_029784015.1 Lycium ferocissimum | reverse complement strand
CCGGCCGAGAACAACTTTTTGACTATCAGTACACCACAAGAAAGGAAAGGATACGTCCAACCAAAAGGGTAAGAAATGAACGAGCGTGTATTCGATCGGGTCAGATAATAACAAAGGGGCATATCCGGCCACGGGGGTCGCACCACACTACGGAAAAAAAAAGATCACCCCGAAAAGACCCATATCCATCGTCTTTAATTACTTTCAATTTCTTCCATTTTTTTTAAATTCCTTTCAATTCTTTCATTCTTTAAATTCCCTTTAAATTTTTTATTTCCTACCGGAGAGTTTAAGATGCGAGAACGGAAATTATATGCCTCCGAACCGAATCTGGAGTCCATTTTAAAGACCCCGGAGTGGGTTCTTTGGTAAATAACCGGAATCTTCAAGAAAGGAAAAGCACCCTCCCGTTTGGCAAGAATTTGTGGAGTTTCCTTCGTCATTATTTGCCACCGACGTTCCGGGGGCCCCCGGCCAAGTTTTGAATCTAAAGAAAGGGGAAAGAGTTTATAGCCTTCACTTCAACTTGGCATACCCACAGGGCCGAAGGGAGAAGAGACACGAGGGAGTGGCTTAGGGCCCAAATTTGTTCAAAGACCCTTGACAATTCATTGCAAGAGGGGATGGATATTTCCCGTTTTCGGCTCATCCCCCAATTTAGAAGGAAAAATCCGGCGGGGGCGCGAAGACAGGGGGCGCGGGAGGCCGATCCGGGTGCCGAAACGTTGGGGGGATGGGCCCCAAATATTCTAGACATTCACGCCGCCCGACTAGTGCCCCCCCCCGTTTCCAGGAAAACCGCCCCGTTCTTTAAAAAGAGGTTCGCAGCCGGGAGTTAAATTTTTCCCCAAATTTGGGGGGATTTAGCGGGAGACCCCGGTCTCCGATTTGTCCGGGTGTTACATTTGGGCTTCAAGTTACATTATGTTTGTGGAAGACCGGGGATTGAGCGTGATTGTCCCCCAGAACGGGAGGGGGGGGTTCCACCAGACGCACCGGTTTTCCCCATCCGGCGCCCAACGGACCCCCAAACCCGCAGCCCAAGGGGAGGGGAGCATCCGCCCGGGGGACCCCGATCTACGCTTAGCCGTCATCGGGGTCTGACACCCAAGGGTTACAAGATATTGGCATATTCGTCATGAATTTATGCGCCGATTGCCGGGTTCACGTGCTTATATTACCCTTTTGTTGTTACCATGGGGGAAACCCGAGCCAATTAAACCCTTCGAGGTATCTACTCCATTTGGGATCCCGTAAATTTAAAGATACAAGAAATATAATGGTAGTGATCGTCGACAAAGTTGATTTGGAAGGGGGAAAAAGTTAGATTTTGAGGATTATTAAATTTATTAGCCGTTTCGCTAATATGGGTTGTAGGATAAAGATAGTCCGATTCCAACCCCCAGAACCCGGTTGAAAAGGGAAAGGGATTACAAATCCCCGAGGTAGGTTTATTTCGTTACACCTTTGGGAAAATTTTTCCCTTGCTAAAGGGAAAAGACTTTAAAGAAAGGAGAGATACGATGTTTTGACAAGTAATAAATAGCCTTTAATTGTTACATCCCGTATTTTTAAACATTGGGACATTCTAAAGCTAATCGCGACAAGTTAAGGACAAGACTATTTTGGAATATTTTGGAAAAATTTTTTAATCCCGATTTTGTTTTAATCACAAGTTGCTAAATTATATTTGGTATGGAAATATTATTGGAGATTAGGGATTAATTAACCAAGATTAGATTATTAAAGTGGGATTAATGCTTAATCACATTATTAATTGGCCATAGTCCGGGGGCCCCACCCGGACGTGGCCAACTATAATTGGCCCACTTTTTGGGGGTGGGACACATGTCCAGCCCCTAGGCTTCCTATATAGCAAAATGATGATTCATATTTCCCAACTACACACCCCATCTTCCGCCAAGAACCCCAAGAGTTGGGCAGAAAGGGCTTGGGGCCATGGCCGGCCGAGACTAAGTTTTTTTGGTGATAAAAAAATTTATTTTTCCAAGTAATTCAACTCAGTAAGAATTTAAATAACGTGGAGCGAGTTTAGAGCAACAAAAAAAAAGAATAAATTCAAAGCACAATTTGGGAAACCCAAAACAGAAACCAAGTCAAAAGGTAAGATTCAATCTTCGAATGTGTTGTGAATAATTTGAATGTGTGGTGATGTGTAGAGGGTATAAAAATTATGATTTTTGATTTTGGGAAGGCTGTCCAAGCCGTGAGGGCTGTTTTACAGGGAAAATGATGGATTAATTTTTTTTTGGTGTTTAATTGTTGTTTATGAATTGAGGAAAAAATTTTAAGGTTTAAGATTTTTGATTGAAGTTGTAATTGTTGGGGTTTTAATAGGAGTTAATATGATGTTAATATAGTTTGTTATAGTTAGTAAATGATGTTGCAAAGTGGTTTTGGATAGTTCATAAAATTTGGGAAAAAAGTTTGGTTGTTTTTCTCTTTTTTGAATTGAAATTTAAAAGGGAAATGGTGTTTGGGGGCTGTTTGAGATGTCGAGGGTTGTCCGAAGCGTTGTCGAGTCTTGTTTAAAGGGTCCCGGGGGGGCACTTAAACTCATGACCATTGATGTTGGCTTGATTGTACGTAGTTTTTTGAATGAAAAGGGAAATGTCGTCAAGTTGTTTGAAGGGGAGTTACTAACCTGGGTTTTGTTCAACCTCTTCGTAAGTTAATCATAATTCTAGACGTCTTAATATAGGTTGAGAATTTTTGGGGCGCGTATACGATTTGGGTTGCGAGTAAACGAAAAGGTATGGAAGCCTATCCTTTCCTTTTTTTGGCATGTCCTAGATGTAAGCATAAAAGATATTTTTTGGGGGGAAACCCTATTCATATTTCGAGCATGTTTTATGATTCCTATTCACTTTTTTGGATATTGAATTCCTTATGATGATCGTCCATTGCCCCCGAGTCTTTCATATGACTAAGTAAGTAAATGATGTATAAAAGTTCCTATTCCAAAAAAGATCTTATAATGAATAATGTCATAACTTTTGAAAACCGATTTGTTTGACTTAACACAGTTTACACCCCCCGAGGTTTTTTTAATATAGTTTTTAAAGTGACATTAGGGGGGAAACGTAACATGATTTCATTTTAATACTGGCGTTGATTAGTTTACGTGTCTAATGAATCTCAAATGATGTCTTATATGTTTTGGTTGCTTACTACTCCGCTCGTGCTTATCTTTAAATCTTTCACCGAGTCCCCCCGGGACAATGTTCTCGGAAAATTTTTATTATATTATTCACCGAGTCCCTCACGAGGGCCGGATACGTTATATATATATATATATATATATATATATATATATATATTTTGAAAAGGATGACTTGATGATAGGATGACATACGGATGGGGGCCGTGGGGGGCATAGATGACTTTTTTCACCGAGTCCCTCACTTTAGGGTGGGGACACGTTATATGTATGTATACGATGATTTTTTTTACCGAGTCCCTCACTGGGGGCCGGGACACGTTATATACGCATATGTTCGTAATGACTATTTAACTATGTTACTAAGTCCTAAAAGGTCTGGGATATGGTATGTCCGAGTTACGTTTCAAAGGTGTTTTGTGGTTTTTCCGGTTATCGTGTTAGTTTTTCTATATCCCGTATTTCGTTTTTATTTTCCATATCGTACTTTTTTTTTTCATATACCGCAAAATTCCGTACCGACTCTCTTTCTTGGGGGGGCCGCATTTCATCCCCGGGCAGGCACACTAAAGGGATCCGCCGCCCAGATCCCGTTTAAAAATTTTTCGGGGAGTCTCTCTTTTTTCCCTTGACCCTTAGCTTTTTTTGGGTAAAAACATCCTTTGTTGTATATATATGTGTCTATCTGGGGACCGGGGGCCCCGTCCCGTCATAGGGTTACTATTATCCCCTTTTAGGGGTTCAGGACATAGTGTGGGTTTGTATAATTTGTTGTTCGACGCCTATACGATATATGTTTCGGGACGTTCCCATCCTTTAAAAAACCTTTTGTCGTTTGCGTATATATATATTTTTGGTATTTTGTAGTAAGGGGGCCCCTTTTTTCCTTGCGTTCATGTTTAGCCGGGGTGTCCCCAAATACGGGATAGCCTTCCCTCCTTATGTACGATGTTTTTCCGGGGTTGGTAGCCGTGACCCCACAATGCATTGTTTTGATATATATACACAGCGACCTTTTCGAGCCCCACATCTTGCCCTTTTTTATATATAAGTTCCTTGTCATGCTGGTTTGTGGACTATTTGTTAAAAGGGATATAGTTAGGGCCTTGGCCGGCACTAGTTCGGCCCACGGGGCCCGGGGCGTGACAAAAGTGGATTAAAGCGCTCATCCCGGGGTGTTCGGACCGTGCCCTGGAAATCTTGTTTATCTGCAGGGCAAAACCCCATCTATAAACGTAAGGGGGGGCATTTAGGAGTTATCTTTCCTTCTTACTTTTGATCGGGGAAGAGCCCCAGGCTAGAAATTTACTTTCGACCTCTTTTCCCCCTCGGAGGGCGTACTACCTAACGAAGAGATCGCCTTCGATAGGGGGCCCCTTAAAAAGGGCCCCCCCAGTTGGGTCGGGCCCCGGCTCCAGACCGGCGGGGGAGCCCCCCTATTCTAGGGGACCGATCCCCGGAAAAAAACCAAAAACGATCCCTTTCCCCAGTTTTTGACATCCAAGGGGGGAAAAAACCCCCCCCGGGACAAGCATGAACGTATCCATTCCCAGTATTCCTCTGGGAGACCGAGGGGGCGGCCCCCGAGGCCGACCGGGGTGCTCCTACCCGAGCACTACGTTAGGCCGGGTACCTCCCACGGACGGACACCCCCTTTTATCCCCCCCGGGGGCCGAAACCAGGTTTTTGGTTAAACTACGTTCCCAACTCGGTGAGCAAGAGACGGGCCAGACAAGGATTCCGGGGAACGAGACGAGGAGCATACTTCACCTTATAGGTCACCGACCCAGTAGAGACCGATCACCCCTGGGGTATAGAGACTTTATTGAAATTTCCCCCGTAGTGCATTTGCTTTTAAAAATTTTTACCTAATAAAAGGAAACATAAATCAAAGGGGTCATCAACCAAGTATTTATGGGAACTCACTGGGGTGTTCTCATTACTATAGGAAATCTTGAAATTTTTAAGATGGAAAGAGCCAACATACAAAAAGGGGGGATAGGGGGGAAAATCCATCATTTTTAAGTTGTATATCGGGGCCCCGGCATTTAATGAATGATACGCGTATATATGGGGGGGACCCGTGGGATCGTTGGGATTCCCCGCGTGTAAGTTTTGAGATAGTAATAAATACGAGGAAACTCTTTTTAAAATTTTTCCCAGACATAAAAAAAGAGAGGAGATATAGGTTTTTCAATATGTCTTGAAAGGTCGGCCAATAGTAACAAAAAATTTGACTAAGCCAGAGTACCTGACCCCGAGAAAGAAGTTAATTACCGGGGCCGAGGTTATTACGAAAAGAGTAAAGCCTAAAGGGAAGGACCAAAAGACATGATATTATCTTTTGTGACCAAAGGGGTAAAACAGCCATGAACAATAAGAAAAACTACGGGTTTTATTGGGGGGGTTTTGGGAAAAAGGGGTTTTATAATAACAAAAGATACGAGCGTAAGAAAAGAAAGGGTGAATTTGGGAAAAGGGAAAAAAAAGAGAGCGAGATAACAGCATAATAATAGATCATGACAGGTAGCCGGATACGAGTATTATAAAGGGGGGGGACCGGGGAAAGACCCGCTTATAAAAGAAAGCAACCCGGGAGAGCCAGTGCTAGGAGATGACTAATAAGGGGAAAAATGGTGAGGGGGTGAATGAAATACGTTTTTAAAAAAGAAAAAGGGGTTACGTTGGCGACGCTTTTTGAACGGCACAAGGGAAAAAGATTCCCCCCCAAAAAAAAAAAGAGAAGACAAAACGGGGGAAAAGATAAGGGGGTTCTAATGGAAGCACCCAAAAGGTTTTAATTTAATTTTTTTTGCACAGTAAAGGAAAAGAAAGGGGGGAAAAGGCCCGGGGGTTAAAAGTGTAGAAAGACAGGTGATAAGATAAAAACCATTATCAAGACGAACTTGAAAAAGTTTTTTAAAAGTTAAAGCCGTATTTGGGTGCCAAAGGGTTAAAAGACATAAGGCAAGGGGAAATACCGGACACAACTTCACCCCCAAAAATAAAAAGGGGAAACCTTATGGACAAGGGGGTAGGTTTGAGGAACAAAATGTGTATTGTAAATGTACTTGGGGGAAAAAGATGATATGGTTGGGGTAAGAAATATTTCAAGAACCCCGGACACATATTGTTTAAATTTCTGCTACCTAATCGAGATTGAAAGACCTACAAGTACTAATTAATTAATGGTTGGAATGAGTTGGGGTGGCCTTGGATAAATTATAAAGAAGCATTTTAGGCATTACCATGAAATTTTTTAACCCTAAATATAGAAAGGTTCTCATCGCTTCGTAGTTGCTAAGGTTTCGTACGGGGTAATCAAAGTCATACATCATAAGGAAAAGACAAAGGATAAGGTACAAGATACCAAGTGAATTGAAAAAAAAAAAATCAAATGAATTTGAAATTGCAAATGGGGGCAAAAAGAATAAAAGGAAAAAATTGGGATAAGTACACCCCCTTTAAAACGGGGGAAACAAGGGGAAAAAAGCAACGGACGGGAAAACAATTTAAACCCGATATATTTAATACGCGAAGCTCAAACTACAAACGAGACCCCTTTCCGAAACAAGTTGAAGATTCCAAAACCAACAATGAAGGATAAAAGTCGAGGTAATTGAGGGTTTTTTAAGAAGTTTTTATGGAACCTTTAAAACCCTACAAGGGTTTGGGGACGTATAAAAAAAAAAGAGGATAAGAGAAAAGGGAACATAACTTAAAAGATACTATAAAGGGTAGCGGTTTACTGACTAGAGGTTAAGGGGTTTGGAAACCGAGTTATTGGCTAATACTGGGATACATAAGTAGTAAGGGGGAAAAGGGGACGACAGAGTAAACAACAAGCCGAGTTTTAAAATAATAAAAATATGGGGGTTAGCGAATAAACCAGGGGAAGGAAAGGCTATGACTAAGATTTAATGTACTTTATACAAGTTGTACAAGAATAGTTTGGGGAACTTACGAATATTTGTAGTTAAGCGGAGACCAAGTTGGTTTAGTACTTAATAAGAGGAGTAAGGGTTTTAAAAAATAACAATGGTTTTTAATATTTCGTAACCTTTCGAAGATGTAAAAAATTTTGGGTTTAAAAAAATTCCCAGATAGAATTTTTACCCAGGACAAATAGGATATGGCCAAAAGCCCAGGGCCCCGTCCCATCGAAAGATACGAGAGGAGAATGCAAGGAAAAAAAAGACTAAAAGGAAACAACACTAAGGTATTTCTTGGGGTAATGTTATATCCCGTATTTTGAACAACGGGACAAGGTGATGAATTACGAAAGTTGGGGACAAGACCATTCCCCAGATACGAAGTAGAGATTTTGTTTCTTTAAGAGCATGTTGGTATGACTTTATTGGCATGGAAATAAAGGGAAATTTGGGG
>NW_026721864.1:0-6298 GCF_029784015.1 Lycium ferocissimum | reverse complement strand
TGTAAACACATGAAATTTATAACACAATGCATGCGATACACCGGCTTACATAGCCGCTTACAAACCGACATATCGCACACACGACACTATACGCAAAGTCTCTACCATAACCCGCACACCCTCCAAAAGTACTGCGACTCGGAACGCTGGGAGGAAAAGGGAGCTCGCCAATCAAATGGAGCATCTTCTCGCTAGCATCACCTACTCATCCGTGGGTACTGCGTGGCATGAAACTCAGCCCCAGAAGAAAGGGGTGGTTACGAAATATGTAATTTAGTATGTAAAGCATAGCATAGTAAAAAATGAAATCATAACCGAAGACGGGGTACGTAAAAGTGAGTATAAAAACCCAAATACCAAAGTACTTACATCCGACATACAAATCATACGTACTCATACCGTACACATCATAATCAACATACGAGATAACATTAACCGATGTGGGATTTGCCTAAACCAATGTGGGATTTGCCTAAACCAAGATTTGCCTAAACCAATGTGGAATTTTGCCTCATCATTGGGTTTGCCCCACCACTGGGTTTGCCCCACCATTGGGTTTGCCCCACCATCGGTAAACAGACTCATCATATCATCATACATCATCACATATCATATGCGGTCCATAGGACCCGGCGGACAGAACGTGGTCGCCACCCTATCTGGCGCCACAACACAAGATAACACCGAAGTTTCAAATCTCCGTACAACCCCCGAACATAGCACACCATCACAACATATCATAAGCCATATCACAAAGATAACTCCATAAACGGAACCCGGCCCTATGGCGAGGTCTCGGGAACCGTAACACAAGATAACACCGAGTATATCATAGTGCGCACGATCATATACCGGCCGGGATCCGGTGAAAGAGGTAACACATAACGCACGAGCGCATCGTAAGTATCCATAATCATACAAATCATCATTTCAACTCAACCGAATAACCAAAGCGAACTATTAGTTCAAACCAAAACCAGTAGTCAAATCATTTTCTTCCGAATCTCTCTCGGAAGCATATCAAACCGAACTTCAAAAACCATAGTTGCGTATCAAAATCATAGGCATAAAATCCTTATTTCCAACTCGACGACAAATAAATAATTATGCTTGGGATCGGAAAAGTGGTCGTATTAAGTCCCTTTTAAAAAAATAGGTCATTTAAAACCAACATAGAAAAGTCGCGGGACCCACGGACGAGCGTCAACCCAATCCGGACCGCCTATAAAAATTTAAGTCCTTACTCGTCATGAAATCATTTGCGAAGAAATCAAAGCGATCCGAGCTCTCTCTTGAAAGTTACGGTCGTTCGTAGTTTCGAAGTCGTTTAGGAATACATCTCTTTTGAAAACAAAACTCTTTGAAACAAAATCCTTTTGAAAATATAACTCTTTTGCAATCTTAGAAATTTAATCATACAATAGACGTAAGGATCATAACTCAACCGCATTAAGGATACGAATATCAAGAAACATATAAGAATCGCTTACGCAGCATTTCAAACTCAATCATGTCCAAGACATACGGACCATAACCTGACCATACTAAGGATGCCAACAACATCAAAGCAAACACGAATCACAAACACACTCGAAATTTACGAATGGAATTACCCCGAGGCACAAATCATGTCATACCTTAGTTCCGTCTAAGACATGCCAAAAAGAAAAGAAGGGTAAGCTTCACATACCTCGTCTATTCTCGAAGCTAATCCAATCTTACGTCGCGAACTTCCCAAGCTCTACAATATGCCATTAAGAATCAAATATTAGCTAAGAGCATTTAGGAACCCGATTCCAAACGAATACCAAATTCTCGCAAAAATTGGGCAGCATTTCCCCTGTAAATACACCAACCCCGAGATTTCAACTCGGCCAAATCATCAACAACAATACCAACAACCAAACTACAACATCAACAATCCATTCAAAATGCATTTCTAACATTAGTAGCTCCTTTTTACATAACTTCACAGCATTCATAATATTCCGACATACTTACTTCCCTCACTCACATTCAAACCAATATCAACGTTTATACATTCGATTACTAATCCAAAACCATACGGACAATATTCAAGAACGCTTTAAACAATTCACACAACTTTTCCAAACAACCAAAACCATATCCCAACTCACCCGAAATTGTCTCCAAACCCGAGAACAACACCAAACACATTCTTCCCTTCCAAATTCATAATTTGCACCATTAATCCGCACATTAACAAGGCAATTCTCATAAGTATAAAAATTACATAAAATTCGCATAAACTTCCAAATCATCCCATAACCAACATAACATTAACCATAATATTTCCAACTTCAAAATACTTCATAAACATTCCATATGGTGTTTGTCCCATATTTCCATCACAAAACCATTTTATAACGATTTTACAGCTACTTCTCCGTAAATAAACCAATATTAACACAAATAGAAAGAGATTCATACCTTTCCCTCGATAATAATGCTATATATATACTCCTCCACCTTGAACTTAAGCCACAAAGCCTCAATACGCAATTTTGAAGTCGCAACTATACGCTGTCTGGACCGGAATTTGAGAATTATACCTGGTTTCGGGCTAAAAGTTAGTGGTGAAAGGTTGGGGAATTTTCTAGAATATTTGGGATGATTTTGGTCTGATTTTTGGCTGAAAATGAGGGGTTAAGCCCCTTTAAAAAGCTGCCCGAAGTCATCGTAGCATGCAAGATCTTGTAGCAGCGACCTTACGTAGCAATCAATGTTCATCCGCGGAAATTATTTCGAGACCTAAAACTTTTATACACCGATCTCTTTATTTGCATACCTGGATATGTCCAAAACTCCATACAATCTGTATAACTTATTCAACATCCCAAACTTTTCCTTATTCCAAATTTACCCTTAACACTCCATACCAATGAAAAGATGAATATGCAACTTGTGCATTAAAACAAAAAACAAAATCGGAAATTAAAAGTCTTATCCACAACTTGTCGCAATCCAACTTAAAATATTCCAACGTGCAAAATACGGATATAACATCCTTCCCCCCTTTAGAACATTCGTCCTCGAATGTTCAACTAATCGCATAAGGTCTTATAAAGATCTCGGGGGTTTCCTTTATTACCATAACATGTAGTCTCACCTACCAATCATATTTCTTTTTCATCTCTTCTTCAACTTCTCAAATCATTTCCTCCCTGTTATTACTTATTACCGCTAAGTACCTTAACAAAAGCCATGTCTTTAGTATGTAACCTTCTTACTTTACGAACAACATAACAAGGTCCAATACATATCGGGTCAAACCTTTCCTTCTTGTAATTCCCTTTTGCTCAACTTGTAACATTCTAGGCACATTATTTCGTGTCGTCTCTTTAATCTTTAACTCAAACCCCTCCTTATTCGTTCCATAACTTGTTTTTCCGTTTCACACTTGCCTTTATATTCTAACCACATAAATCACATCATAGCTTTGGCCACTTTCTCACTGAACTTTACTTATTTTCACAACAATCTTCATTATATTCACATTGTCCCGTTCGTATTCGATCTCATAGTGTAACACTTCTCAATCTTTTACCCTTTCTGATCCACTTTATCCTTAATATTTCACAAGTTGTTTTATCCATACATTCATACACATCACAATTCCTTCATTTGTACTCTTGTCTTAATCTCACTATTACCATTGGCACGATCTTTCAAGTCGTATTACAAACCCATATCTCATTCTCTTCTTATTTCGGAAAAATTTCGGCGAGTTTCCTCTATATTTCTTACTATCTCAAAACACACGCAGAAATACCAACAGTGCCTCACAGGGCCAACATATATATGTACATATCATATCATATCACAGCCTCACAGGGCTCCCAACATCCATAACGGTCTGAAAATAATGGACTTACCTTATATGCTTAACACGGCCATGCGTGTTACACTTTCCTGTCTGCTTTCCTTTTCACTTTCCAACTTTATATTTTAATCGTACGTCAATACCTTACCCGACATGTATCTTTCATACCTTTACTTACCTGCGTGCTTTGTAACTTCCAACATCATCAATCATTTCCTTCTATCGGTATCATTCTTCAGTACGCAATCACAAATCAGGGTAAGCAGTCCCATCTCCTATGACTTGGCTACTATGGCACGATCTCGGATGTGAAAGAAGAGTAACCATCCTAGATGCCCAGCCTCCTCGTTTATAAATGTGGCGCGCAACACACCATAAACGGGACTCTACCGGACACGACTTTGCAGACAACCCCTAGGGACGAACTGCTCGATACCAATTTGTCACACCCAATTTCCGATAGGGCATGATGGGCACCCGACCCTTACTTAGGGCCGAGCGAACCCGCGACTCTCGCTAAACTCACAACCATACGGGCCCACAAACATAACATAAGCACATAATGAAAACTTTTTTTTTTTGACAAATCAAACATGCTTTTCATCTTTTCAAATCAAATAAAATTTGTAACCATAACCAATACGTAAACACATGAAATTTATAACACAATGCATACCGATACACCGGCTTACATAGCTCGCTACAAGCCGACATATCGCACACACGACACCGTGCGCAAAGTCTCTACCATAACTCCGTACACCCTCCAAAAGTACTCTGACTCGGCAACGCTCCGGAGGAAAAGGAGCTCGCCAATCCAGCTGGAGCATCTTCTGCTAGCATCACCTACTCATCTGTGGGTACCTGCGTGGCATGAAACGCAGCCCCCCCGAAGAAAGGGGGTCAGTACGAAATATGTACTGAGTATGTAAAGCATAGCATACAGAAAATGAAATCATAACCGAAGTCAGGAGTACAGAAAGTGAGTATAAAGACCCAAATACCAAAGTACCTACATCCGACATACAAATCATACGTACTCATACCGTACACATCATAACCTGTCATACGAGATAACATTAACCGATGTGGGATTTGCCTAAACCAATGTGGGATTTGCCTAAACCAGTGTGGGATTTGCCTAAACCAATGTGGAATTTTGCCTCATCATTGGGTTTGCCCCACCACTGGGTTTGCCCCACCATTGGGTTTGCCCCACCATCGGTAAACAGACTCATCATATCATCATACATCATCACATATCATATGCGGTCCATAGGACCCGGCGGACAGAACGTGGTCGCCACCCTATCTGGCGCCACAGCACAGCATAACACCAGAAGTTTCAAATCTCCGTACAACCCCGAACATAGCACACCATCACAACATATCATAAGCCATATCACAGCATAACTCCATAAACGGAACCCGGCCCATGGCGAGGTCTCGGGAACCGTAACACAAGATAACACCGAGTATATCATAGTGCGCACGATATATACCGGCCGGGATCCGGTGAAAGAGGTAACACATAACGCACGAGCGAGATCGTAAGTATCCATAATCATACAAATCATCATTTCAACTCAACCGAATAACCAAAGCGAACTATTAGTTCAAACCAAAACGATGTAGTCAAATCAGGTTTTCTTCCGAATCTCTCTCGGAAGCATATCAAACCGAACTTCAAAAACCATAGTTGCGTATCAAAATCATAGGCATAAAATCCTTATTTCCAACTCGACAGACAAATAAATAATTATGCTTGGGATCGGAAAAGTGGTCGTATTAAGTCCCTTTTAAAAAAATAGGTCATTTAAAACCAACATAGAAAAGTCGCGGGACCCACGGACGAGCGTCAACCCAATCCGGGCCCGCCTATAAAAATTTAAGTCCTTACTCGTCATGAAATCATTTGCGAAGAAATCAAAGAGATCCGAGCTCTCTCTTGAAAGTTACGGTCGTTCGTAGTTCGAAGTCGTTTAGGAATACATCTCTTTTGAAAAATTTGTAACCATAACCAATCTGTAAACACATGAAATTTATAACACAATGCATACTGATACACCGGCTTACATAGCCGCTTACAAACTGACATATCGCACACACGACACTATCTGCAAAGTCTCTACCATAACTCCGTACACCCTCCAAAAGTACTCGACTCGGCAACGCTCCGGAGGAAAAAGGAGCTCGCCAATCCAGGGAGCATCTTCTCGCTAGCATCACCTACTCATGCGACGGGTACTGCTGGCATGAAACGCGGCCCCCCGAAGAAAGGGGTCGGTACGAAATATGTGCCGAGTATGTAAAGCATAGCATACGAAAAATGAAATCATAACCGAAGACGGAGTACGAAAGTGAGTATAAAAACCCAAATACCAAAGTACCTACATCCGACATACAAATCATACGTACTACGGTATACATCATAACTGTCATACGAGATAACAT
>NW_026721863.1:0-17629 GCF_029784015.1 Lycium ferocissimum | reverse complement strand
AATTCGGATTTGATCAATGGCTAATCCCGTTCAAGATATTTTTGATTTTGTATATGAACGAAACTTTTTTCGAAAGCGAAGCTTTTTGGCTTTCCGATTATCCTTTTTGTCTTAAACCCCCCAAAATGATTTGTATTGATGGACTTTGGTATTGGTTATTAGACCTTTTTTCCGCATTTCCCTATTTTGCATACCGCATATTCGTACTAACCCCTTTCTTCGGGCTGCGTTTCATGCCGCGTTGTGTACCCACAAGATGAGCAGTGATGCCAGCGCAAGATGTTCCAAATTCGGATTGGCGAGCTCCATTTCCTCCCCGAGTGCCGCCGATGTCGAATGCTTTTGTATGGTATCTCGAGTTAAGTTAGAGACTTTGCAAGACAAAGGAGCGTGTGTGTGATATGTCGCTTGCGAGCGAGCCGCGTGTGCCGATGTATTATTATGCACTATGTCGCGATATTTGTTTCAGAATCGCTATGTAAGCCGACATATCAAAGACGCATTATGTTACGCATTCGTTATGACTACGCATTTTATTTGATTTGAAAAAGACGAAAAGTATGATGTTCTTTGAAAATTTTCCTTTCCGCATTTTGACACGTTTTGCGAGCCCGTATGATTATGTGTATTACGAAAGTCTGCGGGTTCGCTCGGCCCTAGGTAAGGGTCGGGTGCCCATCACACCCTATCGGATTAAGGGTGTGACATTGATTTTCTCTGTTAATCGTACTTAGTTATTGGAATATTCGGATTGTCTTTGCTCGATTCCGTGTTATTGGTTGAGGGTTCACCATCGGCGAGGAAAGGTAGGTGCCCGCGCGATCCTAAATCGGGTCGCGACAAGGAACTTTTCTTACGCAGCCGTCGACATAGTGGTGCCCAGAGTCCGGCTACGGTGTTTGGAATTGGAAGATCGCTCCACCTCATGCTCACCACACAAATTTATTTACTTGCTTTGCTTGTTTTTTCTTTAAATTTCTTGAAACCGATCGAGCACACACTGGCACACATAAAAGGCACTCACACATAATGAATACCCTTTTCCTCCTATCGAGTAAAACTACAAGTGACTTGATTCCTAAAACTAGGGATATGTAGGGGGACTCACTACCAGAGAGTTAGTCACACTCCAACGATTCATTCCGGACTCCTCGATTTTGACACGGGAAATTCAAAATATGTTTAAATTCGCATTTAGAAGTATAATTGAGTCGAACTACAAATGGCCTGAATTCTGATATTACCTGAGATATGTAGGAAACGTAAAGCCCAGGATCTGGCCATATATTTGAAAATCGCATAAGAAAGAGAGGTATTTTGAAATTAGTCAGCCAAAAATCAAGTTTGTCAAATTTCGATGATCAGGGATGGGCCTGCCATCCTCGAACACCGAAGGGGCAATTGTTGACACCTAATTTTGACCTCCATAAATTTTATATAATTAACCCAGAGTTCTTGGGTCTCTAACAGAATGAAATATGTATTTTATGAGCCGAAATGATTTTTACAAAATTATTTCAATAATATTTTGCAATTTTATTTGGCAAAATGTGAGTGCAAATATATATTGTAAGTCATTTAAAATATTTTACATATTTTTTTCTATTAATATTAAAGTACTTGTCAAAATTGATCAGAAAATACTCAAAAAAATTATTCAATTAATTGTTTAAATTATCAAGTGTCAAATTGAAAAATATTTTACTTCGTTTAATTCAAGAGATTTGATTAATTAAGTAAATAATCATTTTTACCTCTCTATTTTTAACCTTGCATATTCAATTTGCAATTTTAGAATTAATCATAATTAATTTAAATGCTTGATTATGGTTATATTTGAAATTGTCTATTAAATGATCAATTGCGGCTACAATTGAAATAATCAATTTCATGGTTTCGAGCAATTAAGGCTATGTTTGCAATTTAGGTCCTTTACGTAATTGGTCGTGTTTGAATTAACTAATTAGCCTTTATGTATAATGTGGCCATAATTGGGAATGTTCAATTAATGAACATTTTAATTTTTCATTTTAATTTTTTGGCTATTTGTTAAATTTGCGTATCTGGCCCTCCACATATACATATATACATGTATATACACGAATATACATGTATACCCGTGTATATCACATATATATACGTAAAGCCGCCTCTTCTTCTTTTTATTTTGGCCAGGCCCAGTCCACATGTGGACCGACCCAACCCACTTTGTCTCTAAATGGGATGAACCCCCATTTCCTCTTTTATTTTTTATGAAGAGCCAAACAAACCCTGAAGGGTTCATCTCAAATGAGAGAGAGAAACCCAAGCGCGGCCAGGTCTTCTCCCTTTCTCCCTTAGTCATCATCGCCATTTTTGGCAACATGGTAGGTGTACAATGCTTTCTCTAGGTCTGGTATGGCCTAATGGAGCAAAGCATTAAACGCTTCAACCATTTGTCACCAAACACATTATAATTAGTTTTTTTCTCTACTTTTTCAATGAACTAACAATCAACGAGTACAAATCCCTTAATGGGATTTGTCTCAATGTGATTTCAAACTCTCGAATCCTATTGGTCCGTCCAGAACCTTGATGATCTGTTGCAGTTTGTTAAAATATGACCCTTTTACATGTTATTTATTTTCAATCCTAGCCGTAGAATGGAGAATCGAAGGGAACTAGTCCCAAATGTGGATTAGTCCCACATCAATTTCAACTAGGGTTTTGAGATTTTTGGGGTTCTATATAAAGATCCCCCATTTCACACATTGCATATACTGAATATCACACATATTCACCTAAAAACTCGAAACTAGGGTTTTAAAGGAAGTGACCGACTAGAATTTGACACTTCAACTTAAATCTGTGTTTTTCAAGTAAAAACCTAAAGTTTTTGTTTTGTTTGTGGCTGAGCATTGGGGTTAAGGAGCAAGGAATCTCCAAGTCCAATCTCGGCATTCGGCTACATGCAAAAAAGGTAATTTTCTTTCCTTTTAGTTATTTTAGTATTTTTTTGCCTTGCTGTGTGTTTATGTGTTTATCTGTATTTAGTTAGTCCTTTTAAGTTTTGGTTAGTTAGTTATGTATGCATTCTTGCTTAGTTATTTCTCAAGTATGCTAGTACATGTTAGTGTAGTTTAGTAGAGAATAGCTCATCGTTGATTACCTAGATTAGTTTAGCTTAGTTTAATCTGATCTGTATTAGTTAGCTTAGTTTAGTATTAATGAATATTGCTTTTTACGCGGTGTTAAGGCATAAAAGCTACTATGAACTTGTTGGTGCTCTTTCGGACTTATTTTTGAAAAGAGTCGCCACCTAATTTTTAGGAAATTAGGAATAAGGTGAAGGGTTTATTCAAATACAAATAAAAATCCTTCGTAATCCGTAGTTCTACGTAAGTGGTTCTCGATGATCCCTCGGGGAAGGTGTTAGGCACCCCGCATTAAGGATCCATACTATACGGTTGACCTTCGAATTCCAACGTATGAGCATTTGCATGAACTGCCTATTTAGGGTTTATTCTAGCAAAAAATCTTGTCATTTCGCATATCATTTGAAAAAAAAAAAGAATTTAAAGATGTTCCTTTTACATATAAGGTACGTAGGTTTGGATTTATAATATCAGGGTAAAATAATTCACCCCTTTTTGTATGCAAGGGTGATGTATCTCGTTTGAAAAATGAGTATAAAGTTGTCATCTTTATACATGTTGTTTGGAGGAACATAAACTTATTATGTTTTTAAATATCCCATTTTTTGTTCATGCTTAATAGCCTGTTTGGCCAAGCTTTTAAAAACAGCTTATTTTAAAAAGTACTTTTTTCAAAAGTACTTTTCAAAAAAGTATTTTTGGTAGAAAGCAGTTTGTGTTTGGCCAATTAATTTAAAAAAATACTTTTAAGCAACAATTAGTGTTTGGCCAAGCTTTTAAAAAAGTGCTTCTAAATGTATTTTTCTCAAAAGTGCTTTTCAAAAAGATACTTTTAGCAAAAGCTATTTTTTTTAGCTTTCCGAAAAATCTCCTTTCTTTACTCCTCAAAAGCACTTATTTTCTCCCAAAAACTTGGCCAAACACCTCACTTTTTTAAAAATAAGCACTTATTGAAAAAATAAGTACTTTTGGAGGAAAAATAAGCTTGGCCAAACAAGCTATAACTCATTCTTTATTTGGCTCGATCGTATAACACGTTTGGAATAACTTATCCGAGAACTCAGATGTATACAAATGCATTTACTTTAGGCAATGTATTTGTTTAAGACAATTTATGAAATTGGTTTTTCTATTTTAGACTTTTATAGCCAACATTTTATTTAGAAAGAGATCTCGCCTATTTTGGGCCCAAATGAATTTGTTAAAGGCTTTAGGAGTGTTTAAATCCACCCTTTTTTTTTTGTTTTCTTGTAAATGGGCTTTGGCCCAAAAAATCCCCTTGTTTTGGCCAATTCTGGCCTTGTCATTTTTTGCCAAAATCAGTCGGGTTTGACCCCAAATTATACCAAGTTAGTCATAAAAAACACTTACCCATTTTTATCATTTAGTTCTAGAAAACAGAACTCGGTTTTTGGCTTTGAAAAACAATCGTTTAACACACCTTTGTAAATTCGAGTTTTGAAAGAAGCAGTGTAGGGACATAGAGTCAATCTAGACGGTATGAGCACCATTGTTCTAAGACTACTAGTTCACACAACAAGGATTCCACTATGATACGAGTTTGTACAAGTTTTACAAATACATAAAAACTCAAAACAAAACGAAGGAGAAGCAATGAGCAAATGATGTAAAGACTAAGGGTGTACCTAGTCCCTAGCCCGCCATATTCACCCATGGTTGGTCCTTCTGCGCGCCAAGATTTCACTTCGTGTTTACGGACTCAATATCTCCGAGAAAAGAATTTTCCTTATTAGCCCTGAGGCCCAATAGGCAGGCCAACCTGACCCGAGTGGTCATGTGGTGAGGCAGGAAAGAAAAAGGGAAGCGCTTAGTTATAATTTTTTAACTTATCACAATTATGCTAATAAAAAAAGGAATATACAAAAGAAACATATACATGTATATCAAGCCAGGCTCAACTATCACAATTATACTAAGAAGAAAGGCCATATACATCAAACAAATACATGTATATCAAAATAGATTCTACAGGTCAAGCCAGGCAGTTGTGCCAAGGCTTATGTGTGAATACCACTAGGCCTATTAGTTGGTCTTTTAGTAATGAGGAGGAAGGGTAAGTCGTTGCCCCCGTATTTCCGATGCCGCACAAGTTCCAAGGGGTTTCATGAACCCCAGGCATGGCTAGTCACCGGGGAAGGCTAAGACTAGACCTCACCCCAAATTGCCTTGTCCCATACCAATTCAGCCACAAAAATCAGAAGCAGATCTCAGGATAAAACATTATACAGCTGCCCAGATTCACCACATAATGTATTCCACAAAACAAATAAATTCATGGACTTGCAGTAGCAAAATATGACCATACACACACTTATGAGAGAGGCCCAAAACAGGCTAAATGAATCAAAGAAATGCAAAACCAAGCCCACAGTCATAAGGTGACACAACTGCATCCTATAAGCTTATAAATAGGACAAGGTCAAAACAACATGGTCATGGAGAAAAATGACACAGCTATAATATCAAATATGGAAGGACTTGGGAAGATAAATCAAAGTCACACAGTCATGAAGAGGCACACAAGCTATGACATACGGGGGCGGAGGGGGGAGGGGATCAGTACTAAACATACTATCATGGAATGAACTAGAGCATCTCAGCCTTTTGCCAATAGGAAGAGCATACAGAAACAAACAAGGATATGGCCATGGCAGGGAAGGGAGGAAACTGATGCACTCTCAAGGACAAGTAAACAAAAACCAGATAAAGGAAAAAAAGCAAGCCAAAATTGCACTTCTGCCTAACCTTCCATCTTTGTCTCTGTTTTCAACTCATGTGCACAATTGTTCTTCATTTTGTCAAAGACAAAATCAACGTTACTAGGTTAGTGCTAACTCTAAGTTGGGGAGGGGGGTTTCACTAAGCCTAAGGAGGCAGAATCTAGATGGTTTCCAGCATACTTGGCAATGAACCTCAGCACCCACAGACCACAGAAGTGCCATGAGACCTCTTATTTGAAGGAGACTGTTGTGAACCAGGCTGGGCCTAGCTTTCCTCTTCTCCTTTCCCTAAGGCCCCTTGAAAAGGTCTTTCTTAGGTCATGTGGCTTTGGTCCATTTCCAGCCTTCTCTTTGATCACATGGACATTTGTATCTTTCAAAATTACCTAGCCTAGGACTTAATATAAAAGGGTTCCAAATGCACATATTCAAAACAAACAAACCTATCCATTTATACTAAGGTCCCATCCATTTTTAGAGAAAACAAGACAGGTTAAACTAATTCAAGTGATGGAAGGATCAGGTTCAATCAATACAGACTATTTCAGGCTGCCTTGGCTTCCCGACCTCAGCCCAGATAGGTCAACATTGTCACACCCCGATCTTGATCAAGGTGTGATGGGCACCCGACCCCGTAACCGGAGCCGGGCGAACCCACTGACTCTTACTACGTACTAAATTTTTTTTTTTTGAACCTCTAGATCAAGTACATATAATAGACTACCAAAACATTCATTTATTGCCTTTAAATCACATAAAATATGTAACTGTACAAACTAGTGTTATAATATAAACTGACTCCCAAACCCACGACTCTGTCTGCAAAGTCTCTAACTGTAATCAGGACTCCTGGCACGTATACTCTGACTCGGCTTCACCCGGGCCGAATGGAGCTTGCCAACTTCGCCGGAACATCTTTTACATTAACTTCGATCCGTCTGGGTGTACCTGCGCGGCATGAACGCAGCCCCCGAAGAAGAGGGGTCAGTACGAGCAATGTACTGAGTATGCAAGACATGAATAATAATAATACGAACAAGAACGTAAGTATGAACAACAATACCATGGGATTATAGAATCTGTGATGAGATAAGAGGATAGCCTGTACCTATAAGTGCCCTTGGGCAAATGCTGCACTTTCTTAGCTTTCCTTACTCATAGATATACATATATACATAAAAATAAGAATATATTATATTGCCGAGGCGTCGGCAGCCGATCCATTTGACCATAATAAGCACACCCCGCGTCCGGGCATCCCGCGTCCGGGACGATATCATGTGCCAAACTCCAACTGATCAGGTGGATACGCGTACATAACGCTCTGCCCTTATCCCTATTTTTCCCCGTAAATATATGCGTGCTTCAAGTATAAATATCGGCGTCTATAGCGCCCTGTCTCATTCAACATATATATCAGCGTCTATAGCGCTCTGATTCTTTTTGTCACATGCACACACTTATATTATATGTATATATTTACCAGCGTCTAGGGCGCTCTGGTTCTACTATTATATTCCATGTATATTTGTCAGCGTCTATATAGCGCTCTGATTCTATTATTATATATATATATGTCGGATTATAGACATGGCATAGCCGACATCATAGAATCATAGGTAACGGAATCATGGTCACCATGGAATCATAGGTCTCATAGAATCATAGCCATCGTAGGATCTTAGTCATCATAGTATCATAGTCGCTGCTTTAGCCGCTAAGACTTTCAATATTATAAAACTTGGTTTTTGAAGAAAAGAATATTTTGGAAAACACTTGTAAATTTTTAGTGAGGAAAAATCATGCATTGGGGTTAAGGGTTTAATTAAAACAATTCTTATTTAGTAGTCGAAAAGATGTCCAAAAGTTTCCTTAAATTATAGAGTAAAAGTAAGCTAAATGGAACAATAGGAGAGAATTCGGGAATAGTGGGCCCACCTCGAGTCAAACGAGGCGGCGTATCCAATTTACGTATATTACAGTTCATGGCGTCACTTGGGAGGGTCTTAGGGTAATCGAGTCTTATTTGGGTAAGTTCTGGAAGCTTAGGAAGTCTTTCCAACATTTCGCGCAAGTTCTAATTCAATTCTACTGAATGAATAGTAACTATTTTCAATCTTAGGTTTCAAGAAAAGGAATGATCCCCGAGGCCCGTATCCAACTTAGTATGTCTAAGACATGCCATAGAAAGAAGGGTGAAGTCTTACATACCTCTTTCCGCTCCTTCTGCTACTCCAAATCCAAGTTGCAAATTCGCCAAAATCTACAATTTGGTCATGTTTACCAAATGTTGATTAGTGCACTTTAACTCGGATTCTTGAATGAAGATTGGCTACCAAAATTTCTACATTTCCCCTATAAATATACCATGCCACCAAGTTTATCTTGGTCGATTTCAATCAACAACAATCCCGGGAATTCAACCCGGCCAAACTATGAACAATCCCAACAATTATTCTAGCATCACTTCAATATTCAATTCAATTCACATAATATTCCATCGAATCAATCGACATACTACTTCACCCAAAACCTTTAAAATTTAACACAACCATACATTTCTTTATCACTCATATTCATTAACTTTAACCTCATCCTTTATTCAACATCACATAATCCATAACGACAACAACTAGAATATCGAATTACACCAATTACCATAACTTACCAATTTTTATACCATTCGGCCACAACAACAATACATAAGTTTTCATGAATTTCCATCCTTTTCTATACATTACAATAACAACCAATACACCATCTAAATTTAATTCGTTCTTTCTTACACAACACCTTATACATACGGCCAACTCCATATATATACAACTACAACTCCAACACAACTTTACATACACATTACTAAACACACACAACAACACAACATACTATATAAAATTCCTTCATTCTCTCCCATGCGACACAACACAACATAACACAACACACAACATAACATGACACACACACGGCCACCATCACCACCATACGGCCAACACACACAACACCCTATTCACATGATTTCCATTCATTTCTATATACCATGACATACATAAACCTTCTAAAACATACAAGGGAAACTATTTCTTACCTTTTTCTCTTCAACTTTCCCCTTGGCTTAGGATCATGAATTGATACAAGTGAGTGATGTTCTTGTTCCAACAATCCTTCCATGTTGTAGAGGACCTCCCAAATGGTAGGAAGGCTATGAGAAATCAATTTTTCTTGGTCAATTCCATGGTCTCCAATTTTGGAGCCATGGCCGAATGGCTCCCCCTCTCACCTCCAAGTCTTCTTTTTTTTTTCAAGTCTTTCTTATATTAAAAGATGACCAACTTATATATATGTGTCTTACACTACTTGTCTATATTTGTACTTAGGTCCCTCAAGTATGGTCAAATGTCCCCTTCTCCCTTTTCTAGAGATTTCTTCCCTTTTCATGAACTTTCTTAAAATTAAAGATGACTAATTTCTTATTTTGTCATCACTTCCATCCTCATGCATGTATATTGTTGCATGGCCTTTACTAAAAAAATGAGCACATGGCTCTTCTCCCCTTTTTTCTAGAATTTTCTTCTCTTTTTTTTTTTTGAATTTTATTAAAATTCCACAAGGAAGACTAAATGCCTTCTTAGGCAAGCTTTAGTCCATATATTTTCATCACATGGCCAATATGCCCCTTTTTGGAACCTTCATGAACCTTATGTGAAATTACCATTTTGCCCCTCGACTTTTCTCAATATTACCATTTTACCCCTAGTCCTCCACATAGCTTCCATTGGTTGTTTTGCAAGTTTCTCTTTTTACCCATGGCCTTTTCCAATATTTCCATACTGCCAAGGTTCATAAATAATATTCCTAACAACTTGTACATCAAAATAATTTTTGAGAACGGTCTTGCCCTTAACTTTCCATGTCGACTTTGAGATTTCCAAGTGTACAAAATACGGGCTATAACATCCTCCCCCCCTTTAGAACATTCGTCCTCGAATGTTCAACTGACCTTATGGGCGTCATAATACTCCGGGAGGGTTCCTTTTATAGCTGCTCTTTTCCCCATGCCCGTTTCTTATCCTTTACATTTCTCTCACCTGCTTCCCCCCTTTTGGGGCGCTCCTATACCATTATCTATTTATACTGCGTCTCATATCCTCATTCCCAATCTCAATCTACGGTGGAATAATAACGACTTTTACTTGGCAACACTCGTACCATTTACTCTTCTTCGTCACTCGAACTTTGGTACCCTTACTCGATTAATGCCTTTTGTACCGTAACTTCGGTTACTGGGACTCACATGTCCACCGATACAATTATATTTGGGATATTCCACACCTTCATATATATATACAATTACTGTCAACTAACCCACAATATACTTCCAAACACTGTTCAAGCCTATCCAACTTCCCCGGGTTGTAATACACTTTTTGTCTCCTTACCGAGCTAGTCTGCCTCGTCTCACGCGACCTCTTGGGTTTCTAGCCATTCCATACACTCGGTTTTCCTTAGGTTACTCTTAACTTCTCGTTTGTCCCTTAGATCTCAATATATGGAATTTCTGGCACACTTCCCAGGGGGTCACCCATCATGGATTGCTCCCGCCTGAGCACGCTTAACCTCGAAACTTTACTGAAATCTGGTGCCTTAACGCTGATATTTTTGCGTCCACTTCCTCACATGGCCTTTACTACTCGATCTGAAGCCAATCAAAACTTTACAACTTCCGAGATATCTTCGTAATACGTCCTTTCTTCTACAATGACCGTTTTACCCTTTTTAATTCCTGATGTCCATCTTCCGCCTACTTGTATAGCTATTTCCTGTCTGGCGCCCGGCCCACGTAACAGAACAAGTATATCAGTCCAATCTTACCTTTTCTGACTTTCCATATCATCATTCGCCTTTTTCCGCCGATACTGGGCGCCTACGGGAATCAACGATTAATATAAAGGATCTTATCTCCTATGACTTGGCTCTATCGCACGATCTCATGACAGAAAGAAGGTCAACCATTCCTAAATGCCCCGTAGCCTCCTGTTTATAAATGTGGCCGGCTTCACACCATAAACAGGACTCTACCGGACACGACTTTGCAGACAACCCTTGGACCGACCTGCTCTGATACCACTTTGTCACACCCCGATCTTGATCAAGGTGTGATGGGCACCCGACCCCGTAACCGGAGCCGGGCGAACCCACTGACTCTTACTACGTACTAAATTTTTTTTTTTGAACCTCTAGATCAAGTACATATAATAGACTACCAAAACATTCATTTATTGCCTATAAATCACATAAAATATGTAACTGTACAAACTAGTGTTATAATATAAACGACTCCCAAACCCACGACTGCGTCGCAAAGTCTCTAATCGTAATCGGGACTCTCGGCACGTATACTCGACTCGGCTTCACCGGGCCGAATGGAGCTTGCAACTTCGCCGGAACATCTTTTACATTAACTTCGATCCGTCCGGGTGTACACGCGGCATGAACGCAGCCCCCGAAGAAGAGGGGTCGCATTTGAGCAATGTACCGAGTATGCAAGACATGAATAATAATAATACGAACAAGAACGTAAGTATGAACAACAATACCATGGGATTATAGATTCGTGATGAGATAAGAGGATAGCCGTACCTATAAGTGCCCTTGGGCAAATGCCGCACTTTCTTAGCTTTCCTTACTCATAGATATACATATATACATAAAAATAAGAATATATTATATAGCCGGGGGCGTCGGCGGCGATCCATTTGACCATAATAAGCACACCCCGCGTCCGGGCATCCCGCGTCCGGGACGATATCATGTGCCAAACTCCAACTGATCAGGTGGATACGCGTACATAACGCTCTGCCCTTATCCCTATTTTTCCCCGTAAATATATGCGTGCTTCAAGTATAAATATCGGCGTCTATAGCGCCCCTCGTCTCATTCAGCATATATATCAGCGTCTATAGCGCTCTGATTCTTTTTGTCACATGCACACACTTATATTATATGTATATATTTACCAGCGTCTATAGCGCTCTGGTTCTACTATTATATTCCATGTATATTTATCAGCGTCTATATAGCGCTCTGATTCTGTTATTATATATATATGTCGGGTTATAGACATGGCATAGCTGACATCATAGAATCATAGGTAACAGGGAATCATGGTCACCATGGAATCATAGGTATCATAGAACCATAGCCATTGTAGGATCTTAGTCATCATAGTATCATAGTCGTCGCTTTAGCCGCTAAGACTTTCAATATTATAAAACTTGGTTTTTGAAGAAAAGAATATTTTGGAAAACACTTGTAAATTTTTAGTGAGGAAAAATCATGCATTGGGGTTAAGGGTTTAATTAAAACAATTCTTATTTAGTAGTCGAAAAGATGTCCAAAAGTTTCCTTAAATTATAGAGTAAAAGTAAGCTAAATGGAACAATAGGAGAGAATTCGGGAATAGTGGGCCCACCTCGAGTCAAACGAGGCGGCGTATCAATTTACGTATATTACAGTTCATGGCGTCACTTGGGAGGGTCTTAGGGTAATCGAGTCTTATTTGGGTAAGTTACGGAAGCTTAGGAAGTCTTTCCAACATTTCGCGCAAGTTCTAATTCAATTCTACTGAATGAATAGTAACTATTTTCAATCTTAGGTTTCAAGAAAAGGAATGATCCCCGAGGCCCGTATCCAACTTAGTATGTCTAAGACATGCCATAGAAAGAAGGGTGAAGTCTTACATACCTCTTTCCGCTCCTTCTGCTACTCCAAATCCAAGTTGCAAATTCGCCAAAATCTACAATTTGGTCATGTTTACCAAATGTTGATTAGTGCACTTTAACTCGGATTCTTGAATGAAGATTGGCTACCAAAATTTCGGCAAAGATTTCCCCTATAAATATACCATGCCACCAAGTTTATCTTGGTCGATTTCAATCAACAACAATCCCGGGAATTCAACCCGGCCAAACTATGAACAATCCCAACAATTATTCTAGCATCACTTCAATATTCAATTCAATTCACATAATATTCCATCGAATCAATCGACATACTACTTCACCCAAAACCTTTAAAATTTAACACAACCATACATTTCTTTATCACTCATATTCATTAACTTTAACCTCATCCTTTATTCAACATCACATAATCCATAACGACAACAACTAGAATATCGAATTACACCAATTACCATAACTTACCAATTTTTATACCATTCGGCCACAACAACAATACATAAGTTTTCATGAATTTCCATCCTTTTCTATACATTACAATAACAACCAATACACCATCTAAATTTAATTCGTTCTTTCTTACACAACACCTTATACATACGGCCAACTCCATATATATACAACTACAACTCCAACACAACTTCACATACACATTACTAAACACACACAACAACACAACATACTATATAAAATTCCTTCATTCTCTCCCATGCGACACAACACAACATAACACAACACACAACATAACATGACACACACACGGCCACCATCACCACCATACGGCCAACACACACAACACCCTATTCACATGATTTCCATTCATTTCTATATACCATGACATACATAAACCTTCTAAAACATACAAGGGAAACTATTTCTTACCTTTTTCTCTTCAACTTTCCCCTTGGCTTAGGATCATGAATTGATACAAGTGAGTGATGTTCTTGTTCCAACAATCCTTCCATGTTGTAGAGGACCTCCCAAATGGTAGGAAGGCTATGAGAAATCAATTTTTCTTGGTCAATTCCATGGTCTCCAATTTTGGAGCCATGGCCGAATGGCTCCCCCTCTCACCTCCAAGTCTTTTTTTTTTTTTTCAAGTCTTTCTTATATTAAAAGATGACCAACTTATATATATGTGTCTTACACTACTTGTCTATATTTGTACTTAGGTCCCTCAAGTATGGTCAAATGTCCCCTTCTCCCTTTTCTAGAGATTTCTTCCCTTTTCATGAACTTTCTTAAAATTAAAGATGACTAATTTCTTATTTTGTCATCACTTCCATCCTCATGCATGTATATTGTTGCATGGCCTTTACTAAAAAAATGAGCACATGGCTCTTCTCCCCTTTTTTTCTAGAATTTTCTTCTCTTTTTTTTTTTGAATTTTATTAAAATTCCACAAGGAAGACTAAATGCCTTCTTAGGCAAGCTTTAGTCCATATATTTTCATCACATGGCCAATATGCCCCTTTTTGGAACCTTCATGAACCTTATGTGGAATTACCATTTTGCCCCTCGACTTTTCTCAATATTACCATTTTACCCCTAGTCCTCCACATAGCTTCCATTGGTTGTTTTGCAAGTTCCTCTTTTTACCCATGGCCTTTTCCAATATTTCCATACTGCCAAGGTTCATAAATAATATTCCTAACAACTTGTACATCAAAATAATTTTTGAGAACGGTCTTGCCCTTAACTTTCCATGTCGACTTTGAGATTTCCAAGTGTACAAAATACGGGCTATAACATCCTCCCCCCCTTTAGAACATTCGTCCTCGAATGTTCAACTGACCTTATGGGCGTCATAATACTCCGGGAGGGTTCCTTTTATAGCTGCTCTTTTCCCCATGCCCGTTTCTTATCCTTTACATTTCTCTCACCTGCTTCCCCCCTTTTGGGGCGCTCCTATACCACTATCTATTTATACTGCGTCTCATATCCTCATTCCCAATCTCAATCTACAGTGGAATAATAACAGCTTACTTGGCAACACTCGTACCATTTACTCTTGCTGTCACTCGAGCTTTGGTACCCTTACTCGATTAATGCCTTTTGTACCGTAACTTCGGTTACTGGGACTCACATGTCCACCGATACAATTATATTTGGGATATTCCACACCTTCATATATATATACAATTACTGTCAACTAACCCACAATATACTTCCAAACACTGTTCAAGCCTATCCAACTTCCCCGGGTTGTAATACACTTTTTGTCTCCTTACCGAGCTAGTCTGCCTCGTCTCACGCGACCTCTTAAGGTTTCTAGCCATTCCATACACTCTGGTTTTCCTTAGGTTACTCTTAACTTCTCGTTTGTCCCTTAGATCTCAATATATGGAATTTACGCACACTTCCGGGGGTCACCCATCATGGATTGCTCCCCCCGAGCACGCTTAACTCGAAACTTTGCGAAATCTGGTGCCTTAACGCTGATATTTTTGCGTCCACTTCCTCACATGGCCTTTACTACTCGATCTGAAGCCAATCAAAACTTTACAACTTCCGAGATATCTTCGTAATACGTCCTTTCTTCTACAATGACCGTTTTACCCTTTTTTTTTTTTTTTAATTCCCGATGTCCATCTTCCGCCTACTTGTATAGCTATTTCCGTCGGCGCCCGGCTGCGTAATGTAACAAGTATATCAGTCCAATCTTACCTTTCGACTTTCCATATCATCATTCGCCTTTTTCCGCCGATATCGGGCGCCTACGGGAATCAACGATTAATATAAAGGATCTTATCTCCTGTGACTTGGCTCTATCGCACGATCTCATGACAGAAAGAAGGTCAACAATTCCTAAATGCCCCGTAGCCTCCCGTTTATAAATGTGGCCGGCTTCACACCATAAACAGGACTCTACTGGACACGACTTTGCAGACAACCCTTGGACCGACCCGCTCTGATACCACTTTGTCACACCCCGATCTTGATCAGGGTGTGATGGGCACCGACCCATGTAACGGGCCGGCGAACCCACTGACTCTTACTACGTACTAAATTTTTTTTTTTGAACCTCTAGATCAAGTACATATAATAGACTACCAAAACATTCATTTATTGCCTATAAATCACATAAAATATGTAACTGTACAAACTAGTGTTATAATATAAACTGACTCCCAAACCCACGACTCTGTCTGCAAAGTCTCTAACTGTAATCGGGACTCTGGCACGTATGCTCGACTCGCTTCCTCCGGGCCGAATGGAGCTTGCCAACTTCGCTCGGAACATCTTTTACATTAACTTCGATCCGTCTGGGTGTACCGCGGCATGAACGCAGCCCCCGAAGAAGAGGGGGTCAATACGAGCAATGTACTGAGTATGCAAGACATGAATAATAATAATGCGAACAAGAACGTAAGTATGAACAACAATACCATGGGATTATAGAATCTGTGATGAGATAAGGGGATAGCCTGTACCTATAAGTGCCCGTGGGCAAATGCTGCACTTTCTTAGCTTTCCTTACTCATAGATATACATATATACATAAAAATAAGAATATATTATATTGCCGAGAAGGTCGACCGATCCATTTGACCATAAAGCACACCCCGCGTCCGGCATCCCGCGTCCGGACGATATCATGTGCCAAACTCAACGATCGGTGGATACGCGTACATAACGCTCTGCCCTTATCCCTATTTTTCCCCGTAAATATATGCGTGCTTCAAGTATAAATATCGGCGTCTATAGCGCCCTGTCTCATTCAACATATATATCAGCGTCTATAGCGCTCTGATTCTTTTTGTCACATGCACACATTATATTATATGTATATATTTACCGGCGTCTAGGGCGCTGCGGTTCTACTATTATATTCCATGTATATTTGTCAGCGTCTATATAGCGCTCTGATTCTATTATTATATATATATATGTCGGATTATAGACATGGCATAGCTGACATCATAGAATCATAGGTAACAGGGAATCATGGTCACCATGGAATCATAGGTCTCATAGAATCATAGCCATCGTAGGATCTTAGTCATCATAGTATCATAGTCGCTGCTTTAGCCGCTAAGACTTTCAATATTGTAAAACTTGGTTTTTGAAGAAAAGAATATTTTGGAAAACACTTGTAAACTTTTAGTGAGGAAAAATCATGCATTGGGGTTAAGGGTTTAATTAAAACAATTCTTATTTAGTAGTCGAAAAGATGTCCAAAAGTTTCCTTAAATTATAGAGTAAAAGTAAGCTAAATGGAACAATAGGAGAGAATTCGGGAATAGTGGGCCCACCTCGAGTCAAACGAGGCGGCGTATCCAATTTACGTATATTGACGTTCATGGCGTCACTTGGGAGGGTCTTAGGGTAATCGAGTCTTATTTGGGTAAGTTACAGCTTAGGAAGTCTTTCCAACATTTCGCAAGTTCTAATTCAATTCTACCGAACGAATAGTAACTATTTTCAATCTTAGGTTTCAAGAAAAGGAATGATCCCCGAGGCCCGTATCCAACTTAGTATGTCTAAGACATGCCATAGAAAGAAGGGTGAAGTCTTACATACCTCTTTCCGCTCCTTCGCTACTCCAAATCCAAGTTGCAAATTCGCCAAAATCTACTTTGGTCATGTTTACCAAATGTTGATTAGTGCACTTTAACTCGGATTCTTGAATGAAGATTGGCTACCAAAATTTCGGCAAGATTTCCCATAAATATACCATGCCACCAAGTTTATCTTGGTCGATTTCAATCAACAACAATCCCGGAATTCAACCCTACCAAACTATGAACAATCCCAACAATTATTCTAGCATCACTTCAATATTCAATTCAATTCACATAATATTCCATCGAATCAATCGACATACTACTTCACCCAAAACCTTTAAAATTTAACACAACCATACATTTCTTTATCACTCATATTCATTAACTTTAACCTCATCCTTTATTCAACATCACATAATCCATAACGACAACAACTAGAATATCGAATTACACCAATTACCATAACTTACCAATTTTTATACCATTCGGCCACAACAACAATACATAAG
>NW_026721862.1:0-8177 GCF_029784015.1 Lycium ferocissimum | reverse complement strand
TTTAACAGTATATGATGATTTTTTTTCCCGCGTCCCTCCTGGGGCCGGGGCCGTTTATGTAGTTGTGATTATTTATTATGTCCCTCGGCCATGGGGGGATATGATAGACAGGATTTATGTTTCGAGGCAAGCCTTATGATTTTCTATACTCCTTATTTCAAGATGATTCCTGTTTACTATATTTCATGCTTTACATGCTCGCACATATTCCGTACTGACCCCCTTTCTTCGGGGCTGCGTTTCATGCCACGGGTATATACAGATAAGTAGAGGACATTAGTAGAAGATGTTCCAGCTAGATTGGCGAGCTCCCATTCCTCTAGAGAGTTTGCGAGTCGAAATCTATGTTATGGTATCTTGAGTTATGTTAGAGACTTTGCGGACGAGTCATGTATAGAACATGCCGATCTTGTAAGCGGCTGCGTAGCCATGTATCATTATGCATTATGTTACAAGTTTCATATGTATACGGAATTTTCCTTGATTTGAGAAAGGCGAGAAGATGTTTTTTTGAAAAAAGCTTACATTATGCACTCATTTCATGATTTAAGGGCCCGGTATGATTATGAGTATCACGAGGATCTGCGGGTTCGCTCGGCCCTAAGTAAAGGTCGGGTGCCCATCATGCCCTATCGGAAGTTGGGGTGTGACAAATTGGTATCGGAAGCGGTTCGTCCTAGGGGTTGTCCGCAAAGTCGTGTCCCGGTAGAGTCTATTTTTATGGTGTGAAGTGCGCCACATTTATAAATAGGAGGCTACGGGGCATCTAGGGGGGGTTACTCTTCTTTCACATATGAGATCGTGCCATAGAGCCAAGTCATAGGAAATGAGATTCCTTATACTAACTTTTGATTTCAGCAGAAGTATGGCATCGACAGAAGAAAGTGACTAGCGACATTGGAAGTTACCAATGTCACGACCCAACCCCGTGGGCCGTGACTGGTGTCCTACTTGGACACCCATACGTACCTACCTAACAGATCCGACATACCAAATTGCTAATCCGCTTAACGTACATAAATTCATACCGATATAAGTGCGTCGCGCCAACATACATATATGTACATACATACCGAAACCTCGTACGTGTCGTTAGGGCTATTATATCAGGAACAAGTCGCAAACTCGCACATACTTACCGAACGGTGACAACCCGTATCCCACAAACATGTCTACGGGCCTCTAACATACGAACGAGAATCGAGAGAAGACGGGACGGGGCCCCGCCGTGCCCAAATGATCATATATATATAGAACATAGATACGAACGAAACTATATACCAAAAGTATCGACTCGGATCGAGGGAGCTCTCCAAGCAATGCCAGACTGATGACCTAAGCGCGGGGTATCACGCGGCGCGTACGTACACGATGGGCATGTAACACGACCCCGAGAAGCAAGGGGGGTCGGTACGAAGATGTGCGCGTGTGTAAAAACGAAACATAACATACATAATTAAAATAACCGGAGTCGGATATGTATAAAATCGTAACAGACGGAAATGCAGAAATAGGGCGGACAGAATCGGATTCGTAGCGGAGTCAGACTTACAGAATGTACAGACAGAATCATAAGCAGAGTCAGACTTACAGAGCGTACAGACAGAATCTTAGTATGTTAGATTTAGAAATTTCGGCTGACGGAGGCACAATGCAGATCAGAGATACAGAAGTGTGACAGACAGACTTTCAGACAAAACCAGATCTCAAATATATGTCAGACAGAATCAGAGTCCAAATCAGACGTACGGAGCGCAGTATGTGACCGAGTCATGCATGCGAGTCATAATCATATACGTACGTACATACCGGATATCAAATCTCAATCACATACGACGAGATCCGGCCCTTTAATAAGGGACGCGGTAACAACCCGCCCTCGTAGTACGGGACGCGGTGGACGACGGACAGAATCGATCAAATGCCATCCTGCCGCCATCCCCATAATATCACGTAATCGAGATCATATCGGATACGGACGGATCCCGCCCGCACAATCCGAGGGACGCGGTGAACAATGCGGTGGAAGTGCACGAATTACGAAACACTCCGGCCGGGGCGCGGTGGGAAGCATTGAGGCATCCATGACGGACAAATGAGAAACCGTATGCATACGGACCGACATACGGACTTAATAGGCCGAAATAGTTCGGAAAACGGTCGGATCGAATAGTCGGATTATCGGAACAGAATGTTCGGAATCGTTACGGATGTCGGAATAATGTTCGGATTCGAAAAGACAAATCAAATTGCTTATTAGTCGGCGGACGGGGACATAATTAGAGTTACCTATGAAGAACGGACGAGAAATAGCTCAATTTGAGTCATACGGGAGTATCGAGATTTGTGGGCCCACCTCGGACTGACCATGGTGAAATACGTAAAGTATGGATAATAATCCTTAGAGGAGTCGTCCATAACCATCTTAGAGTGTTTCGACTCCATTTATGGAAGTTATGCATAGACGAGTTTTGCGGGACAAAGGAAAGGTAAACAATTCAATCTTGCCGAGCGATTTTAGGCTATTTTCAATCTCGAATTCCGAGAAGCGAGGAAGTACAACCGAGGCTCGCTTTCAAGCACATCGGACTCGAACATGCCAAAGAATAAAGGGCAAGGCTTTACATACCTCAATTACGCCTTATGCTCGCTTGGCTTCACTTCCATTTCGTCGAAATCCGCAAATGGTCACTCTCTTACCGAGTTACTATTCATGCAAGTTAACATTTCAACTTTGGTTAAGCATTTGGCTACCGAAATTTCGGCAAGACACCTCCTCACGTAAATATGACACCCCCGAGATTCAACTCGGCTCAAAACAACCAACAATAAGCCAACAACATCACCAACAACAACAACAATCAACACAATATGCCTACTTTCCAACATAATGCCATAATTCTCATTTCAACTTCTTACTCCCAATTCAATCTCAACATATTAATCGAGATCATTACAAATTCTATTCGGAAACATATCATAACATTTCTACCACGTATATACAAGATATACATAAAATATACAAAGCATGCGAACTTTCCACCAAAACCACAATTTATCCAATTCCTCCAATCTTTAACATACAAGTTCATAACACATTTCCATAATCCAAATTCATCAACCTTATTCATATTCTATGCCTTAAACACTTCATTCCCATCATTTCATAAATTCATACCAAATCAACATAAACTTCCATATTCCATTTTCATACAAACTTACATTATTTTTTTCTATACTTACAATACAAGATCATAACTACACAACTAACATATCAAACAAAGCAATTCATCTTCATTTCAATTTTTCTCATGGCTCACGGCCAACATCCTATTTTCCAACTTCCATCAATTCATTCTACTTTCATTTTCAACATGAATTTCATCATAACCACAACTAAAATACAACATAAAATCCAACACATCTTCCATACACAACCATGAACATACACGGCCACAACACACTCACACACATGCATCTTGCCAACACATACCCAAACACAATTCCATAATTTCCATACCATTCCACTTATTCTAACATCCATAAACCTTCCATAACATAATAAAAGCATGAAATCCTTACCTTTCCAATTTCTTCCACTTGCCAAAAGAAGCTCTTCTTGCCTTAAAAATTATACCAACTTGGAGAGCATCTTGAACTTAGTAGAAATATAGGAAAATCACAATTTTTGGACCAAGGATTTAGCTCCAAGAATTTTTCTTCTTTTTCTTTCTCTCTCTTTTCTCTCTTGGCCGTGCACTCTCTCTCTTTCTTTTCTTGTTCTTTCTTTGTTTTTCTTGAAGATTCTTGAAAACTTATCCCTTAATATAATTAGTCACATGACTAATTGGTGGAAGCTTGGCCAAGCATGGCCGGCCACCCTCCAAAGTTAGGCCTCATTTTTCATCTTTTTTTTTTAGCCCAATTCATTAAAATCTCGTTTTGAAATTTCCGAAACACAATTTCCAAAATTCCAACTTTGCCCTTACGCCCTTTCCAACGTTTCCGCATTCAAGCTTCCATATTCGCCACACCCCTACTACGAAAAATTCAAACATGGCCTCCTTTCTCATAAATCACAATTATTTCGAATTTTCCGATTGTGCAAAAAGGCGGGATATAACAACCAAGCACGCAGGTAAGAAAAGGTATGAAAGATATATGTCGGGTAAGATATTGAAGTGCGATTGAAATACAAGTTGAAGATTAAAAGGGAAAGTAAACAAGAAAGTGTAACAGGTGCAGTTTGAGTTGGGCATACGAGGTATGTTCATCATTTTCGTACTGTTGTTGATATTGGGAGCCTGTGTATGATATGATATGATATATATATATATACATATGTTGGACCTGTGAGGCATTTTGGTATTTCCTGCGTGCAGGTTTTGAGATAGTAACAATTATAGAGGAATGATATATATATATATACATATGTTGGCCCTGTGAGGCATTGTTGGTATTTCCTGCGTGCAGGTTTTGAGATAGTAACAATTATAGGGGAAACTCTGCAAAAATTTTCCTAGAAATAAAGAGAGAATGAGATATACGTTTGTAATATGGCTTGAAAGGTCGTGCCAATAGTAATGATAAGATTTGACTAAGTTGCGCGTACGGCTGACCCCGAGAAAAAAAAAATTAATTGCGGAATCGGAAGTAATAGTATGATTAAGACAAGAGTACAGAGGAAAAGAATTGTGATGGATACGAATGTATTGATAAGACAGCCTGTGAGATATTAAGGATAAAGTGGACCAGAAAGGGTAAAGGGTTAAGAAGTGTTATACTATAGGATTGATTACGAATATGATATAATGTGAATATAGTGGGGGTTGTTATGAAAATAAGTAAAGCCGAGTGAGAAGGTGGCCAAAGCTACGGTGTGATCTATGTAGCTAGAATATAAAGGCAAGTGTGAGACGGAAAAGCGAGCTATAGGACGAATAAGGAAGGCTTATCAAGTTCTGTAGGAGAAGTTTGGAATAAGGGTAATTGGAAGAAGGAAATAAGAAGAAAGCGAGATAACAGTGAGGTAATAGACCCTGACATGTGTAGCCAAGGATACGAGTACTATAAGTGACGGGACTGTGAAAGACTCGGTTATAGAAAGGATGAGGAACGAGGTAAAATGAGAGCAGAAATTCAAAGGCCGATAACCAAGTATTTATAAGTAACGGCGATCAAGGTGTGTTCATCACCTTTGGGAATCTGGAAGTCTAGGACGGAAAGTAGTCATATCCATAGGTGAAAAGTGAATCTTGAGCATTGAAAAGGGGCTAAAACAGTAATTGTGGAGTCAGAAGAGTAAGGGATCCTATCTAATTCGAAGGGAGATGTGTTATGAGAACGTTTCGAAATCTGTTAAGACTTCAACTTACTCCAGATTATGTGATGAAGGTCATGCGGTGAGGTAGACGCTATCGTACTAGCATTAAAGCATCGTATTTCATCAGAGTTCCAAGGTTAAGCGTGCTGGAGTGAGAGAAATTTTAGGATGGGTGACCCTCTGGGAAATGTTCTGAAAGTTTTATAAATTCAGACATAAGAGGCAAATGAGCAGCTAGAGTAGCCTAAGGGAAGTTAGAGTGTGCGGAGTGGGCCGAGACCTTACGAGGTCGCGTAGGACGGGGCGGATTAGACCGATAAAGAGAAAGAAGGTTCATCGACCACTAGAATTATGGTGAGTTTGAGTAGCGTTTGGGAATATTTTGTGAACGAGGGTAACTATGTATATATATATATATATATATATATATATATATATATATATATATATATATATATATATATAGGTGCACATGATATCCTATAGATGGCTATATCGGCGGATATGTGTATTCCGGGCAACCAACGTGGCGATATATGGGAGGCATTAATCGGACGACAAGTGGGAAAAAAATATAAATGGCACAAATGTTACAAGGCAAAATGATACTGTTTTCACTACAGGTTAATCTTGGAAAGTTCTAATACAATGATATTTGAAAAAGAAAGAAAGTGAGTAGATGGAAGGCAAGGGGATCAAAATGTCGGATAAAAGTGCCGCCTAATTGAGATTGGAAATACGGACATAGGGCAAAGTATAATCGGATAATAGTATAAGTACACCCTTAAGGGGGGAAGCGAGTGCGAGAGATGCAAGTGTAAGATGGAGACAATCGACACTACAATATATGTGATACGGATGCTTGGGCCACAGGTAAGATTCCTTGCTGAAACAAGTTAGTAGGATCTGAAAGCCAGCGATAAATGGGTAGAAGCCAGAATGGTATTTGAGACAGTGTTGAAAATCATTTGTAAAGGCCGTGAATGATATGGCATTGGAAAGTGGGTGCTTATAAAAAGGAGAGAATACGACAAGAGAATGGTAACGGGTAACTTACAGAGACATTGTGAAAGACAACACTGCTATGCTGGATTAGAGGCTAAGATGTGGGCAATAGAGTTATTCGCTAATGATACTGTGACCCATAAGTAGCAAGGGAGAAAGATAGAAGACCTTCTATAGTAGGAAGTGAGAAAATCAAAGGAGTGAATAAAGGAAGGGAAAGGAGTATGACAAAATAGGCTATAAGCGAATGTTAGTACGGAGGGAATATGTGAAGTAGAATGAACCAAGAGAAGGAAAGATCGTGACTTAGGTCGAGTATACTTTATACAGGTCGTACAAGGGTAGTTATGTTACCTATGAATATTTATATGTTAGGGATGAGACCAAGCGAATACTTAATGAGAAAAGTTTGGATTTAGTAACAACAATACGGTTATGAGATCCTGGGTGCAATAAGGAAAGATGTAAAGATGGTTTAAGCTAAATTACCGAGATAGAATTAGTACTGAGGACAAACAGGACATGGCTATGGTTGAACCAAAGATCTATTCCGATACCGGTTGTAAAAGAGGCGAAGACAAAATAAAACATAAGAATTAGTGAAGCCACGCTAAGGTATTTCTTGGGCTAATTTGAGCACCTTCGCATATTCGCGTAAAGATTGCAACATAATGTGTGACAGGAAAGTTGAGGGCAAGACCTGAGCAAAGGGACAATAGAAGGGTTTGAATTAAAGATAAAGAGACGACACGAAATAATGCGCCTAGAATGTTACAAGTTGAGTGAAGGGGGATTATAAGACGATCTAAGCAAGATGATCAGAACTAGCGGGTTATTAAAAGGGGGTAAATTTATATGTCAAATTCTTTCAGAATCATACCAGCTGATGATAGTTAAAGCAGGGAGCGGCTATGTAGAGTTACTATATGAAGGGACTTCATTGCTACTTGATAACTAACTCCAAAGATAGAGACTAAGAAAGAAGCGAGCATGATAGAGGGCATAGCAAGAAGGCTAGATCTTCGGGTCCGATGAACGAGTATAGAGGTGGGCACGGAGCCGGCGGTCAGCCTTGGGCATTCGGGCTATTATATGACTAGTGCGCCTCCACGGTATTCAGGCCAGAGATTTGATAGATCTACTCATCCCGGGCCGAGTCAAAGCTTTTCAGGGTCTCAGTTTAGAGGTGATTCAAGTCAAGTGAGGCCACCCATACCCCGATGCTCCTAGTGTGGGAAGTTACATTGGGGTCAGTGCATATTGGGTTCAGAGGGTTGCTATTCATGTGGTCGACTAGGCCATATTATGCGAGATTGCCCCTCGGTTGGGGCGAGAGCGAGGACCCGGCCTTCGGGGTCTGTGGCCGGATGCGGCATACGCCCTATGGGGCCAGGTTCACATGCGCCGGTCGACCATGGTAGAGGCAAGGGGAGCCCGATTACTAGCGGTCCTCGGCCGTATTTATGCTTTGGCTGGACGCCAAGATCTCGAGTCTTCTCCTGATGTGGTCACAGGTATATTATCGGTACTTTCTCATGATGTATATGTTTTGATAGATCCAGAATCCACGTTGTCATATGTTACTCCGTGTATTGCGGGTCGGTTTAGAATCAAACCGGAGTCGATTAAACCTTTTGAGGTGTCTACACCCGTTGGTGAATCGGTAATAGCTAGCTGAGTTTATAGAAATTGTGTAATTGTGATTTGTGATCGCCATACTATGATTGACTTGCATGAGTTAAAAATGGTGGATTTTGATGTTATTATGGGCATGGATTGGTTGTCTTCTTGCTACGCCAATGTCGATTGTAGAATGAAAATGGTTCGTTTCCAATTCCCGAGAGAACCG
>NW_026721861.1:0-7070 GCF_029784015.1 Lycium ferocissimum | reverse complement strand
AATAGTAAAAGCCCCTAGATGTATTGTGATAAGTATTGATGCGCTCCCATAAGTTAGATAAGAATACTATGAAAAAAAGGGAGTAAAAATAGAAAGAGTATAGATGATATCACCCCGGTTAGGCGGGAAAAACCGCCGGGCGGCCTATACACACCAGGGCCCAAAATGGGGGGGACACCATAGGGGGCGGCAGAGATAATATCCCGACGGTTATTTGTCTGCCCCGACCTAGGGCGCGCTACCCGGGGGACCAGGCACCCTCTTCTTTTCTTAACTGCTTTATTCATTTTTTTTATCGTTATAATCATAAAGATTTCTTAAACATACTACTTATATACCGTGGGCCCTTTGGGTATCAAAATAATAATAAAAACATGGCCATTTACAAAGCGGGCCCATACTACCCCCCTATCTACGAGCCTCTCTAACCCAAATAGGGGGGAAAAGACCCCCCCCTAAAATACATGTACACAAAATCATGTCTCAAAATAGCCCTAAAAAAAATTAAAACACCGCCAGTCCCGGTCCCCGCCCCTCATTACCCGTCAAACCCCCCCAAAGAGAAGGGACGCGTTTAAATTGTCCGGTATGTAAAGCATGGCGAATGAGGAAAATATAACGGTAATAAATGAAATATCAAAAGAGGGAGACATTAACATTCTTTCTAGTTTCCCCGTTTTGTAGGACGTTCCTTTTTATTTCGTTCGTATAAAAGTTTTCATATCTTTTACTTACTCCCCCGATCTATTCTCTTGTCATACTCATCTCGACACGTATTTTGATATACAGGCCCTTTTTTGCCTTACAGGTATTAACTATCCTCTCAATCACGATATCATAAATAAGCTTTCGAAAATATCATATACTTATCTCATTCGTCTCACAGGAGGGATGCATAAGGTATAATCATACGTAAAAATCATATTTATAGTTATCATACGTGAAGCATAATCGTGCTCTATAAGCATCAGCGATAAATAGTCGTATTATAACGGACCAGTGGAAACTCGATTCATATAGGGCATCATTCGACTCCCCCCCGGGCTCGATAGACGTAGCATACGTCTGGGCCCCCTCCCCTGAATTGCGGTATCGCCGCCCCTCGGGCTCAGGGACCTTTGGGCTACGTCTCGGCCCCCGGGCTCGAAGGTTTAGGCATTCGTCCCGGCCCCCTCGATGGGAAAAAGACCCGTCTGGGCCCCTCGGGCTCCAGGTTAATGGCCGCTCGGCCTTTTCAGGTCTACATAAATCTTACTCCAGGGGGGTATCAGACCTTCGTTCTAGTCATCTCTTTCATTCTCATACACTACATATACTTATCAAAGGCATCTATTTATACACATTTGTCATTACCCGTTTCGGCCCATGGCAAAAGATATCGTATTGGGCCCACGAGGGTCGATCCGTCACTATGTCCTATCGTACACGTCTCAATCGCTAAATATTTTTGGATACATACCATATACATCAAATGTACATCTTGTGTTTAGATTTGAATTGTCTTATAAGTATATCACGGTTCTATCGTAACATAAACCCTATCATTATGCTAACGTAAAAACCCCCGCCATATGGTGCGGTATAATAATCAATAATAGCTTCTCATAGTATGTTATCTAATTCATCATAAAAATTTGCTTACTATCATCATTTTCGCATTCAACTCATATCTTTTGTTTCGTATATATTAAAGGTGGGGACTCTTGACTTTTTTAAAAAAAGTGGGACGCGAGTCCCCAGGGATTTCTGCCATGGAAATGCCTTGAAAAAGGGGGCAAGCACATACCTTTGTCATTTAGCTTATTCTATCGTTTGCTGTTTCTCCTTTAATCCCCGTTTACCTTCAATGGAATTCGTATCAACTTGTATATCAATTACAAAACGTACTTTTTGGCAAAAAAATCCCGTTTCCTTTGTTTATACTCCCTTCCGCCTTTTCCCATATCAACCCTCAACTATCCACAACAACAATCTAATACCATACTCAACAATCGTCACCATTTATGTTATTCACTTTCCCCAATTCTACTTTTTTCAAAATCATGACTGCCCATTACCCATTCTTTCATGTCCAATGCTCATTTCATGCTCTAGATATCATTTATAACGCATTTATAATCTCTTTCATATCCATTTTTATTCATTTCAACTCCAATTCAAGAGACATTTTCTTCCTATCTCCCCTTTCATGTATTCTTTTTTAAACCAAGTGTTTCAACATAATACTCTTAACATTAGAAAATACTATAAAACATACCCTTGGGTAGGAGGGAAAAACCTTAGATGAAATACACCCCGCCAAAACCCAGTTTCCCCTCCCGGGTTTCGATTTAGATGATTTCCATGAGGTTTCCTTCACTTGATTCACTTGATTTCTTGGTTATCTTTGATTTCTATGGTTTTCGGGGGGAGATACTTGGAAGGTTTAGAGGGTGGAGAGAGTGGGCGTGTATGGAAATGAATAAAAAAGGGGCATCACTTATATAAACTTAGAACATTTTTTGCCGGGGCTTTCCCCGGCGTCCCCGGTCCGGGGAAACCCGGTTTGGGCGGGCCGGGCGTGGTTAGACCAGCCGACCTCTCTCGGCCCATTCCACGGTCCGTGGAATATTATAGGGCCGTGGGGGTCGTGGGAAACACCTTTCGCCAAAATTGTTCCCCCCGTTTTGTTGATCTCCAATCCTTTGGGAAAACCCTTTTTAACACTTGTTTATCACTTCTTTAAAACAAGGGACTTATAAATTCCCCCACAACATCCCCAAGGGATCTTAACCCAAAACCCCTGGTTTTCCCAACCCTAACTTATAACTCGATTCGTAACAACTTTTCGCTTTAACTTGGGTGTCTTTGGGAAAACTTAATTAGGACTTCGTTCACTCTTCCTTGCTTACCCAAACCTCTATTCAATGCCCTTCTCGATTCTACTCTCCACCGGGGAAATTTCCAAAGGGTAACATTTTCCCCCCTTTTGGAACTTCGTCCCGAATGTTAAATCGCCGGGGTTTAGAAAAAATTTTGCCGAGTTTCCCTAATTGACACATCACCCCCCCACAAAACCCCTAAATCATTGCCTCACGGGCCACAATACAATAAAAAGTAGATTGGCCAACACGACCCTACGCTAAAAAAAAAGCATACTACCTTATCTCCCGGGCCCTATAACTTTTCGGCCGAAATAAGGCAAAAATCTCGGGGGCCATTATTTTGTTTCACAAATGAGGGGACATAATATCCCAGTAATGATGGAAATAGGGGGTTCGGATATAATTTTTACACTTCTTTAATGTTCCCCCTTTTTTAAAAATTTTAAATCTTCATGGTTTAACTCTATCTCGCCGGGTTTCCTTAGGAAGTATAATTGCTTGCAATCACATCACCGCTCTTTGGTTTACCTGGGAACACCCTTTCATACGATATCCACTCCTTTCATATTTTTTGTTTTGAAAATCTCTATTCTGATCCGTTTTTTACATTCTTTCTGATTTCTATTTCGTAACACATTTGTAGTCGATTCGTATCGTTCACATATCATATATATCACCCGTTTTAAAATATTCATACTGATTTATTTTTATACATAGCATTTACTAGCATTCTATAACCTTTACATAACATAGACTATAAAGAATCGGATTAAAATTTTGGGCCCCAACCCCCGGGGTCATCCGTCCTAACTATGGGTGCGGCTCATCATCATGTACACATATACATATACATATTTATTTTTACCCGGCATGTAAGCTCGAGTTTTATAATAGCAAAGAACTATATATAAGGTCATAAGCACTTTTATCGTTTCCATCCCGCTTGGGGTCTTTTGTTAACTTTCTACACTTGCGTTTTTTTCTCGTTCGGGCCCATACCTTTTTTAAACCCCGGGTCTTGTACAAACTTTAATTGATATTTTATATACTTTTACCCCTGTTTTTTGACATTTGGATGCCCGAGTTAAGGGGAAGTTAAGGACAAGGCTAGCTTCCGGTTTTTTTAATGTGCGAGGTTTATAAATATTATTGTTAGGGAAATTTGGGGCAAATTTGGGAAATTTTGGAAAAATTTTGGTTCTGATTTTTTGGAGAAGTCAGGAATTTGCTTAAGGGAAAAAAGGGGCTTAGTGCCCTTTTTAAATTTTTTAAAGAAAAAGTATATATGTAAAAGGGGGCCCCATCAAGACTAAAATTTCATCTTTGGACCTGGGAAAATTCAAGAGACGAGGGTAAGAAAAGGAAACAAATTCTGAAAAGTTAGAAAAATTGAGAAAAAAAGAAGGGGAAAAGGGCCCAAAGAGGCCAGGGGTCAGTGCACCTTTAGTTATATATATATAAAAAGGTGGATGACTAAATAAGGCAAGTCATCATTTTAGTTCTAGAATTCAAGAGGGGATAAGAAAAGAAAAGAGGGAAAAAAAGGGCCCCGAGGAGGGGCGCCAAAAATTTTGGGGGATAAAAAATTTTATTCTTTCTGTTTTTCATACTAAAAAGGTCCTTATCATATGGAGGGTTGTTAAGAGGAAAACCATTTCTATAGAAAGGACATGTTCTAGCCGAATGAAGAAGGGAAGGAAAAGGTAAGAACTCATCTTTTTTTTTGTATGTTAAGGATAGTATATGGGGTTTAGAATGGAAAAAAAATAGAAATCAGCTTTTTGTGGTGGCCGTGTACGGGTAAATAGAAGTGATAACAAATTTTTTTGCATTTTGGATTGTTGTTTTATGAATTTGTGATTTGAATGTGGTTTTGGATGAAATTCAAAAAATTTGGGGGGGAAAGGAAAAGGGGTTTCTTTGTGGGGGGATAAAAGGACTCATTCTAAAAGATTTTGGTTATTTTTTTTGGTAGATTATGAGATAAATGAAGGTTTGATAACTAATTTAAGTTATAAATTGTGGGGCTGTTTTGGGGTTTGTGATTTAATATTTTTTTAAGAAAATATTTTTAAGACGATGGAATTGTGACATAAGTCATGAATTTGAAAGTAGAAAAGTGTTAGAATGTTTTTTTTTAAGAGGAGTTGGGGGAATTTTGGATCCTAGAGTATTATGGTTTTGTTGAATAATTGTTATTATTGTTGATAGTTTGGGCCCGGGTTGAATTCCCCTTTTTTTGATTGAAACAGCCAAGTAATTTTGGGGGAGGCGCATTTGGGGGAAGGAAAATTTCTAGGCATTTCAACTCGATTTAACCTCAAAGGTTCTAACCATTTTTGGAATGTGACCAATTTGTAGATTTTGGGGAAATTGGGGAAAAATTTGGAGCGGCGACGAGGGGAAAAGGTATGTAAGGCTTCACTTTCTTTCATGGCTGCTTGATGAATAGGCTTGAATACGGTCCGGGGGTCATTCTAATCCTCAAACCAGTTGAATTGCTCTATTCTTGGGAAAATTTAACTAAGCCAGAATAGTCGAAGGAATTTTCAACACCTAGAACTTGCAGAAAGGATCCGTAGTCCTAAGGCCTCTACGTCTTTTCTAAACGTGTTTATGTAAATGGTGTTTGCCGCCTCATTTGACCGGGGGGCCCCCTTTCCCTAATTTCCTCCCAGGTCCCTTGTTATTTAAAATTCGTTAAAGGAAACTTTTTGGGTATTAATTTCGACTACTAAATAAAAATTGTTTTAACTAAACCCCGACCCCGCTGATTTTTCCTTACTAAAAGAGTTTTTTTCCAAAATATTCTTTTTTTAAAAACCAAGTTTTACAATATTGCCGTTTTTTGACCTAAACAACGACTATAATCCTATGATGACTATGAATCAAGGTATGGGTCCATGATGACTATAGGTTAATTTTAATTTGCAATTCATGGTTCATGAAAGGGGACATGATTCCGGAGACTATGATTCTAAGACAACTATGATTCTATGATGAAATGATGATGTCGGGGGGTGCATTTTTGAAATTTTATGATATGTTCTATGTTGATGGTCCGCCAGATTATCGTTCCAGGGAGACAACACCAATTATTTATAAGCACGGAGGTTTGACCTTACGTCCTCCGATAAATACAGATTTCCGGGGCTCTTGCATGCTAAATATGAACATGGGTTGGGGGGGTGGGGTTTGAATACCGGGAATTGGGAAGGAAACTATGTTTCATTGCCACCCGGACGGTTTCATCCCACCCGGGGTGCCGGACCCGGGGTTTATCAGGGGAGTACGCAGGGGCGAGTTATATCTCGATTTCGCACATCGGAATATTTTAAGTTTATTGCGAAGAATTATAGACAAGGTTATCTCTCGACTTTGTTTTTCAAAAGGGAGATTTTATGGAAGGAAGTTAAGGAAAATTGGGGCAAGAATGTATTATGGAAAGTTTAAAAAACAGAAATTAAGGAGGGGGGCCCTGGCCCCTGGGAAACTTTAAATATATATATGAATGGAATTAGATGACATGTTGGTTACATTAGTCATCTTTTATGATTTAAAGAAAAAATTTAAAATTTTAAAGAAAGATTTAAAAAGAAAAAAAAAGGAATTGAAAAAAATTTGGGGAAAAAAAGGGGGAAGAGGCCATGTGCCCCCCATATATATATTTGGGGGTGTGAATAACTTACAAGATAAGTCATCATTTTGGCTTATATCCGGATTTTTCGTAATGGAAAAAAAAAATTGAATAACTTTGAGTTGTAAGGAATAAGGTCAGATTGCATTTTTTTTTTAACAGTGCCCGTAAGAAAAAGCAAACAATAAAAGTCTAAGGGCAAAATTGGAAATAATTATGACTTGGGAGGGAAAAAGGTCACTTTGATTTGAACTTTATATTTTGTTGGTTTGAAAGAATATTAAGGGAAGTGTTAAAAAGCCGAGGGCAAATTTGGAATTTTAGAAATTTGTTTCGGAAATTTTCCGGGTCCATAAGTCATTGGGCTCAAAAAAAAAAAAAAAATTAAAGCCCAAACCATAGGGGTGGCCGGCCAACATGGGTTGGCCCCAAACCAGGAAATGCAAGCCCTCACTATTAATTAATATAAAGGAGGAATAACTCTAGAATTTTCAAGAAAATCAAAACAAAAAAAAAAAGGAAGGAAACAAGAACAAGAGAGGAAAAAGACCAAAGGAGAAAAAAGAAAA
>NW_026721860.1:0-7383 GCF_029784015.1 Lycium ferocissimum | reverse complement strand
TTAAAAATTGAACTTGCCCAATGATCTACCCCTTTGGGGCTCTCAACTTTTTTGTGTTTTATTTGAGATTTTGAACTTCGATCGTGCTTGTGGTTTCAAAACAAGTAAGAATTTCTTCGTGTTACCTTATTTTTTTTACTCGTAGATTATATCTTTTGATTAAACAATTTTTTGGTTGAAAATATCTCTATATTTTTTTTTTTTTTTTTTTTTTAATCTCAAACTTAAAAAAGATCTTCTTTTTCATCTTCTTTAGGGGCCCGGGGCATTTGATGAACAATTCCCAAAGTTGGATACTTTGGGGAGAAGAATCTTAAAAGGATAACGTTGATCGAAAACTTTTTGAAATCTCAATCTCTTAGGCCTAATAGCATACATAGTATTAAATTGACCCCCTTGGGTGATTTTTTAAATTTAGAATATTAGATAAATTCTAGAATCTCAAATTGGACAAGAATGTTACAAAGGCTTTTAAGTGGATCAATAAATTTAAAGAATAAAGAAACAAATATAGAATTTTAAGAAGAAGAGGAAATTGATATTCTCAATCAATAATGAAAAATCAAAAATTTACAATGTTATATGTAATGATAATGAATTGAGAGAGCTTAATACCCTCAAGGAATCGAAAAACCCTAACAAACGGATTTTTAACCCAATTTTTGTGTATCGGACCCCCCTTTTAAAAGATCCTTGACCTCAAGGATCAAACGGGGGGAATTAGTCTTGAAGCATTTACAAATTCCCAAGTAGCACAATCGAAAGACCTCCCTATTTTAAGAAGGACCCTTTGCCTTATTACCCCATTCCTATTATCCTTTGAAAAATATTTAGGATTTGGGACGATAAGACTACAATACTTAAAAGAGGATAAGAAATATGAGTATGAACTTGATAACCTAACGTTTACTTGATAGACCATCAATAATTGATTCGATTACACAATGTTGTTAAGATCCCCAATTGTAATTTCTCCCTTTTTCCATCTTCTCCCCAGGGTTTAAAACCTTTTCCCAAAATTTATGTGTTTTCGTATTGATGACGAAAAAAGGGTTTCCATTATACTAGAAGGTGCCCTTAAATTTTGGGGTCCTTTAAATAAAGGACCGGGGAAATGGAATAACAAATAACCCTTGTATCCATTATGAAACCCCTTCCCCAAGGGAATATGGGCTAGAAATCGATAGTTAATGGCTCTAATTGTGCGGCTGCAAAGGTTCAAGGTATAACATGATTTAACCATTCTAATTTAATTTGAATTAGTTTTGATCTTTCTCTTTATTGGGAAAGTGATTTCTCATCCCCCATGGCCCAAGTTTTGCTCGAAGTTTTATATTTTAAATCAAACCATAAATTGGGGGAAGTGGGAGTGGAAAATTAAATCAAAAAAATTGCCATAAGATAATTTTTTCCCAATCTTATTTAAAGATCGATTATATCCCCTAAATCTCTAAGAAATCCCCAAGAAATATACCCCGGAGTTTCACGTCACTCCACTATCTTTAAAGATGTTTTTTTCAATAGTATTTATAGGGAAGTTGACTCTAAATCTCTTTTGGGAATCTCTCGAGCACCTTGCAAATATATGATGTCTTTTCAAAGGTTTTTTTTGAAAACAGAAAATTAAAGAGTTAAAAATTTAAAAACCCCAATTTGGGAATCGACATCATAGTTTTTCCAATTCTAGTCACTTTTGCCCCACTATTTTAAAAAAGGAAGCAAAAGGGAAAACAAGGAAATATATTGCGGTTGTTATTATAAAAAATTTTGACCTTTCCATCCCCCAAAAAATGAGGTTAATCAACGATTTTTTTTTTTGGTAAGGATTTGGTATTTTTTTCTGACCATTAGTAAGGGGCCCCCCGAACTTTCCCCTTCTTCCTCGTGTTTGAAGGTATTAAGATTTCTGCCTTTTTTTTAAGTTCTTCAGTCGGTCATTTTTTGACGAAATTTTTTTTTCTAGTCCAAACCCCATTCTTTCTATCCTTCTTAAACCCTGGTGGTCTCCCCAATTTCTTTTCCATCTATTGGTATAATAGGTTATTATTCGACTAAACCATCTCGTTATTACACCGGGTGACAAATTCGGGGGGAGGCATATGGTTAAGGTGATTATGAAGTGTGCATTGTGGGGATTAAATTTGTGTTTCTTTTAGTATGAGGAAAACCCCTTTGTAGAGAGGGGGCCTATATGTTGAAACCCGAATATGTGAAGATTGTACCCTTTTGTTTATCTTGATTGATTTAGAGTGTATACGAATAAACTTAGTGGCTTAGAACTTACCAAAAGAGTTTTTCGATACTACTCTTGCTATACTCTTTTGGGGTGTAATTTGTTGCGGGGTGAGTTTCGGTTTTGTAGCTTCCAAAAATTCTCCGTGGGTATATGAAAACTTTTTTTTATATTCCAAAAAAGGGGGAAAGTATTTTATTTGTCTCTTCTATCTTATTTTAGAAGCTCTTGTACTAGTCGACCCGTTTTTGGGGAAAATTTTTGTATAAATATTCTTATTTCGCAATTATGTTTTATTAATGGAAAATGATTTATTTGGGGTTTTTAAAAGGTGTACATTTTGGGTAAAAGGGTTTTCCCACTGGTGGGATTACGTAGGTGCCCCCCGTGCCCCATTTGGGACGTGACACTAACTATCTAACAACTTTTAATCCAAATTTTTTGTATCTTGTATAAATATTTTATAATAATTGTATAATAAGTGTATAATTATAAGTATACGTTGATTATACAATTATTTACACAATTATACCAAAAAATTTCATTTTCTATACAAAATTTTGGGATACATATTCATACAACAATGATATAATTTATATCGTATGATACATTTATATATATATATATATATATATATATATATATATATATATATATATATATATATATATATAAAATAGTGATACATTTTCATCAATAATGATATAGTTTTTTACGTGGTAAAATTATTTAAAAAAGGCGAAAATGGAATTATTTTGAAAAGGCTAAAAAATGTTTTTTAAGTTTGGGGCCATGGGTTTCCATAGTTTCCCCGGGGATGATCATTTATGTCTTTGTCCCTAATTTGAATTCGTGCAACTTAACCCCTTAAAAAAAAATCCCCCTCCCAAATTCATTTCCTGTGGGGGGGTTTATTCGGGCCTACCCCAATTGATGGTTGGTTTTTTCTTCCCGGGGCCCACTTGACTACCAATCTAAAGAATCCTTGCTCTTGTGATACCCTCTTAATTTCACGGTCGCCTTCGCACCCATTTCCGGGGTTCACTTATAAGTATACTTATCGGGGCCTTAATTGGTGGTGACCATGCTTTCTGCAGTTACCAAAGGTTTCCCAAAAATTCTAAAAAAAAAAGAAGGATTAAAAGGGGAAATCACCTTAAAATCAAGAGGACATGATAGAAGAAATGGGATCCCGTTTTGGAATTTCAAATCACATGGGATAATGCCCAAAAAAGAAGACCCCCAGAAAGAATAAACGTAAGATGAAAAAAAAGGGTTCTTAGAAGGAGAGCCCCGGGGAAAAGGCGATCAAATTGTACAAAGGTTTTTTGCAATGGAACCCTCAAGTGATCTGAAGATGAGAGAAAAAACCAAAATAGATCCGGTGGCAATAAAGAATGGGATATAGAGGTTAACACTCATGGCCAATTTCATAAAAGATAATGTTTTGAGGTAAACTTTCAAATAAAATAGAGATTCATTTTACACAAAAAGAAGCTAGAAAGTGTGACTCATTTATATAATCCCTTTGAAACTTTACTCGAGAGAAGGAGTTTAAAAAAACATTCCATCTTGAAACAAAACTCGAAGGTTAGAAGACCAAAAAAAAATTTTAAACTTATTGATTCCCGAAAGGACTAGGTTCGACTTTGAACAAAGAGAACTCGAGTTGGTAGAAGAAAAAATTTAAATGCCCCCACTAAGACATGGATAAGGATAAAGACACTCAAAGTCTTGTAAAAATCTCGGGGAATGTAAAAGTCATTCGAAAACAAAAAAAAAAAGGCTCCCCCCAAAAAAGGAACAACCCCCCCGGAAAAAGAAGCTTCAATGGAAGGGCCCTCGAAATTTAAAAAATCCTTGAATGAAAAAAAGGGGGGGGCCCCGGCATTCTTACACCTCGTGATTTTGTCATTGGTTCTCGTGTTTTGGGTTCTAGCCGGGGAGGGGAGTTATCAAGGTTAAAGAGACTAGATAAGTTATCAATAGTTCAAGGGTTAGGTTCTAGTATTAAAAAGGTTTTAAGTTCATGTTTAGCGGGTTTTGGAAGGATTAAAGGTTGAACAAATCGACGAGAATGTGTTTTGGGGAAAAAAAAGGGGTTTTTCTGGGTTCCCGGAATGTATAATTTTTACGGATCTATTTGCCCAAAAATAAATCGATGGGGAAAAAAGGGTGAACATGGTGGTTTTTTGTAAAATTATAGGCCCGTAATTTTTTTTTAAATCGTAAATTTACGAAAATGGGCCCCCCCCCTATTTTTTTAAGCAATATTTTTTCCCGCCCTTCTTATTTTTTTTTCATTTTCAACATTTCCCAATTTTTTGGAGCTTAGAATCCTCTTCCAAATATATTTAACCAAACCCGGGAAATAAAAAGATCAAGAGATTAAGGGTTTTGGGAGGCTCCGGGGTTTGTAAACCCAAAAATTTCCTTTGGTTTTAAGTTGGGGTTTCATTCAAGTGGAATAAATTGATAAAAGCTTATCCTTAGTGATAAAAGGTTAGTTTTCACTTTACATGAATTAAGAATGTTTGGTTGTTAAACAACTTGAGTGAGGGAAGAAAGTAAGGGGGAGTTCAAATATGGTTTTTGATGATTTTTTGGTAGTAAATTAACTTGGGTTATAATTGTTAGAATGTTTTAGTATAATTTTTTATGGGGGGAAATAGTGATGACGGGGAGTGTTTTTCAAGTTTCAAAGGGTTGTGTTAAATTGTTGATGTAAATTGATTATGAGAATGAGTTTTGAATTTAACCCAATATCAATCGTTATGATATTTGAGGTTGTTCGTTTTTTGGTAGTTGTTTTGGAATCCGGGGCGAGAGATGGGAAGTCGCTCAAATTTGTTAGCTCGTCAATCATTCAGTTTGAACTTAAAAATGTTTTAGGACTTAACCTTAGTATGAATCCTTTTGAATGTAAATTTTATGGACTTTGGGGGAGAACATTAAGTAACTAAATCAAAGGATGAAGGCTAACCCTTCCTTTAAAAACATGATTCCCTAATTGTGAACCTATACAGTGTCCAAATTTCATTCCTATAAATGCTATAAGCTCTAATTCTCGGGGTTATATGATATTTTTGCCAATGTTCTTTGTATGATAAAAAATTATGATAGAGTTCAATTTAGAGATGCCATCCCAAAATATTTGCAAGTTATTCCTAGAAATGCTAGAAATTAGACTTTTATTCAGATACGTTTGGTAAAAGCTCTTCATGGTGATGATGATGATGATGGCGATTCCATAATAGAAATCTGGCATTTATCGACTTTATGTCACCCCGATAGTGTGAAACCGAGCTTATATGGCCAGGTATGATATCTATCCCCGTCCCATCCGTTGGGATATGGAAATCGAGCCTTGTATAGGGGGGTCAATACACAAAACATACATTCTATGGTATCATTATATGTACATATATGGAATGTTTTCTTTTAAAGGTTCATTAAATATAAATTGTAAGGGGTTAGAGGTACAAAGATTCACATCTTATCTATTCTTCTTCTTATCATTTTCTTTTATGCCTTACATATATATATTGTTGTGACGTCCTTTTGTTTGGGACGCTACGTTTCCCCAGATAGAGGGGAAACCCCAATCTTTATTTGCCTTAGTGATTCAAAGATTTCCTTTGATTCGGGGGCCCCAATAGTTGGTATTATTCTTTTGGTGTACATATAGGGAAAAAAGGGGCCCGCCCCATTTTTTTTTTTAAAAATTTCTTCGGGGGCTGTAAGGGTTTTATACAGATATCTCTCCTTTGGCTCTTTTTTTTATATCTTTTTGAGGCCTTATCGGTTTGGGATAAATATATATGGGTATTGGTACGTTTATTTAAATGCTACCTTAGCCCGTAAATTTATGTTTGAGCATGGAATTAGAGTTGCCGGGCTCCCTAGGAGTTTTGAATGTATGGAGGACTCGGTTTGTTAGTTGGGGGGCCCGTTGACCTTCCGAGGGGTGGGACAAAAGTGGATCGAGGGGGTTCGTCCTGGGGTGTGTAGGGCCCGTGTTAATTAGTCCCCCAAAGGGGGGGTTTTGCGAGCCTTAGGAAGAATGACCCTTCTTCATAAAGGGCCCAAGAGCCAGATAAAGAATTTTTTCCTTGATCGTGCGTTATGTTTTGGGCGATGCGGAGAAAAGTGGCGACCCAAAAGGGCAAGACGGGGGGAAAAGGCGAGGGGTAGCGGGCGTTTAAAGGGGGAACGAGAAGAGATTCCATCTCGATTCTCTCACTCTCGCCAAAAAGGGAAGAAGGAGCCTCGGCTCCGGCCCCCCGGCCCCCCTCCCCCCCCGGATGCCCGGACAAGGGAAAGAGGCCTCGGGGGGCCCCACTCGGGGTCACCCCTCGGGCTCGGCGGGGGGCGGGTCGAGATAAAGTGGGTGAGCCCTGATTTTTTAGTTTAACCCCCGTTCTTTGGGTCAAAATCGAAAGGACTCTTAAAACATAGATGGAAAGTTGAGAACATTGCGGTTAATGCATGTTTTACGTTGAGTTGGAGAGGGGCCCCCCTATAGATTAAGGGTGGGCGGGTTTATTGGATACGGTTTTGGGTGTCTTCCGGAGGGGGCAAGCACCTCCCAGTATGTGGTTTGTGATGTTTCTCCCGAACCTTTTTGCCCGGGAGGTGCGATAGACGGCGGGGTTCGTCTTAGACAAAGGGTAGAGTGCTCAGATAGTCTCCTTTTTTTTCTTAGGCTAGGGTTCCCCGGGAGCCGATATGGGGGATCGCGTGCACCAAATTTTGGGAAAAGTTTGGAGTCGTATTTGATGGATAAGTGTGGGGGCCCCCCCTCCCAAAAGGATAGAATTTCTCGGTCCCTTTGCCTTGAATTTTGAAGAAAGACAACATCAAAGGGGCGGAGATGAAGGGGGTTTTACCGGGGCTAGATCCTCGAGTTCGGTTGTAGAGGGAGGCCGGGGGGCGTATTCAAGAACTTAGGCCATTCCCACTAGTTCCCTCCGATTTGTAACCGGGGGATTTGATAAACCCCCCGGGGCCGGGGGAGCCCGACCGGTTCTTCCGGGTGATTCGGGGGAAAGAACCCCACCTCATGTGTTTAGTGCGAAAACTACTTGGGGGGGAACCATTGGTCATTTTTTTATGCCGGCCGGGCGAGCTATTATGTGTCACGACCCCCC